>NC_135506.1:63826070-63866070 GCF_052857255.1 Amblyomma americanum | reverse complement strand
GAAAAGCTTCTTCTTGGTCGCTTCCCCACAGAAAGGGTATTTCGTCTCTAGTCAGTGCTGCCAACGGGTCAGCTATATTGGAGAAATCGGGCACAAAGCGTCGGTAGTAAGAACAGAGGCCCAGAAAACGTCGAAGTGCCTTCTTGTCGGTTGGGCGCGGAAAACTGGAGACGGCAGCAGTCTTGTCGGGGTCCGGGAGAACGCCTTGTGCGCTGACAACATGGCCAAGGAAGCGAAGTTCCTTGAAACCAAAATGACATTTCTCGGGCTTGATCGTTAGTTGCGCGCATTTCAGGGCTTGAAGCACGATGCGCAGCCGGTCCAAGTGTTGATCGAAGGTAGGCGAGAAAATGACGACGTCGTCCAAGTACACCAAGCAAGACTGCCACTTCAGACCGGATAAAACGGTGTCCATCATACGCTGGAACGTGGCCGGCGCCGAGCAAAGACCAAACGGGAGCACCTTGAACTCGTATAAACCGTCTGGAGTCACGAAAGCCGTCTTCTCTCGGTCTCTCTGGTCCACCTCTATCTGCCAGTATCCGCTTTTGAGATCTAATGAGGAGAAGAACCTGGCGTCACGTAATCGGTCGAGGGCATCGTCAATCCTGGGAAGCGGATAAACGTCCTTTTTGGTCACGTTGTTTAGTTTCCGGTAATCAACACAGAATCTCAAGGTGCCGTCTTTCTTTTTGACGAGGACCACGGGCGACGCCCATGGGCTTGTTGACGGCTGAATAACATCGTCTGCAAGCATTTCATCGACTTGCGTTTTAATGGCTTCGCGTTCCTTAGGAGAAACACGGTATGGGCGCTGGCATACAGGCGGCGTGGCCTCGTCTGTGATGATGCGATGCTTGGCGACAGGTGTACGACCGACCCTGGAGCTGGTGGCGAAGCAATCCGCAAAATCTGCTAGAAGAGCAGACAGAAGATTCTTCTGCTCAGGTGCCAAGTCCGGGTTGATTTTCACGGTCTGCAGGGCGTGGCATGGTGCGGCCTCGTCTTGAGGGCTGGCCCCGACGGCGCATAAATCAGGCAACACAGTAACTTCATGAAGTAAGGCAACAGCCGTGTCCCTGGCGAGGTGCTGAACCTCGTTGGCGAAGTTCGTGAGTAGGACACTAGTACAACCGTTATGCAACTGGACGAGGCCTCGAGCGACGGCTATTCCCTTCGCGAGCAGCAGCGGGAGGTGGCTATCCGCGATACCCTCGTAATCGTGGAACAAGTCATGTCTCACGAGAACCAGGACGCTAGACCGTGGTGGCACCATCACGTCATCGTCGACTATACGCAGAGCGTTGATTCCCGGATCTCTGTCGGTATGCGCCACGGCCTGTTTCGTCGAGAACGTGATCCGGGCTTCGTTCAGATCAATGACAGCGCCGTTCGTCTGCAGAAAGTCGAGGCCCAGGATAAAGTCCCTCGAGCACTCGGACAGTACCACGAATTCACAGACGTACAGAAAACCACGGATGCCGACCCTTGCAGTACACTTGCCAGCAGGGGTAATCAGGTGACTCCCAGCAGTACGAATGCTCGGCCCAGACCATCGCGTCAAAACTTTCCTTAATTCTTGGTCGAGGGCACGGCTCATTACGGAGTAATCGGCACCGGTGTCGAGTAAGGCGGAGACGTCGACTCCATCAATTGTTACGTACAAATCGGAGGTAGCGTGTCGGATGCTGTCGCTACCTGCCCCCAGCGAAATGGCGTATCGGCGTGATGGTGGCGGAGGATCTTCACATTTCCCTACAGCAGCGGCCTTGCCTCCGGAGGCCGCCGGCATTAGTTTTCCCGGCGTGGGCTGGGCGAACGGCGTCCGGAATAGCTTTGCGCTCCGCGGGGACTTGGAGAACGGTAGCGCATTGGGGACGGTGATCGAGACCCGCGGCGACCGGATGTGACGAGATTCTGCCGCTCCAATAGGTGAGAGGCTATCTCAAGTGGCCTTTCGCCATTGCGAGGGCAGGGGTCGTCCGGGGCGAAACCCCGCAGGCCCACGCGGCGGTACGGGCACGCCCTATAGAGGTGACCCGCCTCGCCACAATGATAAAAGAGGGGCCGACGGTCTGGGGCCCGCCACACTTGACTCTTACGCGTCCGCTCGTAGGCTGGCAGAGCGGGGTCACGAGGGGGACCCGGTGGCCGCACTGATGGAGCCGCGGCATTGATGGTGTAGCCCGACGTCGGAGCTTGACGGAGTACAGACGCGTACGTGGGTCTTGCGTCAAGCTGAAGGGGTACGTCAGATGCTTGTTGTTGGGCTGCTAGGCGCACCTCGTCGCGGACGACGTCAGTCAGCGACGCGAAGGATGGCATGTTAGAAGGCGTCCGAAGGGCTTGGAGTTCCTCCCGGACGACGGAACGGATGAGTTCGCGTAAGTCGTCCGGGGCGCTTCCGAGATGCATAGAACAGGTGTCTGGCCCGAAGGCGTTGACGTCACGATTGTATTGGCGGGCTCGTTGCTGTAGAGTCTTCTCCATGGTGGCCGCCTCGCTGAGAAACTCGGCCACAGTGCGCGGTGGGCTGCGCACGAGTCCCGCGAATAGCTCCTGCTTGACACCACGCATTAAATGGCGAAGCTTCTTGTCTTCCGACATAGAGGGGTCCGCGCGCTTGAAAAGGCGGGTCATGTCCTCAAAGAACATGCGGACACTCTCGTTCGGGCGCTGGTTGCGCGAGTGTAGCGCAACTTCAGCTCGCTCCCGGCGGTCGGCGTTTGGAAAAGTGGCGAGCAGGTTGCGGCAGAAGGCCTCCCAGGATGGAAACGAAGCCTCATGGTTTTCGAACCATGTCCGCGCCGACTCTTCGAGAGCGAAATACACGTTGTGGAGCTTCCGCTCATCGCTCCACCCGTTGTAACGGGCGACACGCTCGAATGTCTCGAGCCAGTCCTCGGCGTCCTCGAACACGTCGCCATGAAAAGACGGGGGTGTTCGTGGCTGCTGGCACAGGATGTGAGCTGGGGGCCTACTCTCAGTTGACATGGCAGCTGGCTCCTCCGACGTCCGAGGCTGTGTCGTCCTGGTGGCTGCCGGAAGGGGTCCGAACTCTGGGGACTCTCCTCGCAGGCGGCGGCCGCGGCGCTGGTGGACCGGGGTGAGATCCGTGATCACAGGTGGGCTGCGCGGGTCTGGAAGCGTACCCAGCACTGCCTCCACCAGATTTGTAACGAATAGTACACCAAAAACGCTCGGGGACCGAGGAGCTACACAGCCGGTAGAGCGAGCACGAGCAGGAAGAAGATTTTCTTCGTCCTCTGCTTCTATCGCCTGAGTTCCCTTCGTCCTCTTCTTCTATCACCTGTGTCAATATATATATATATATATATATATATATATATATATATATATATATATGGTGACTGGGTGCCAGACGTCCCCCCTAACGCCCCTAGTGGCGTCTGCTAACACAGGTATTAGGGATATCCTTTCTTTCACTTGGTTACGCGTGAATGGAGCTTTGTTGCTGCAATGGGCTCCGCATTCATATAGCTGTGACTTTGCAGGTGCCATTCGCCTCGTCCACATGAAGCAAGAATCACTTTGTGCCCAATCAAACGTGCCTTTTTGTATACTCAAGGCGTCCAACATACTATTGCTTGGAATAGGAAACGGTCAAATGGAGCACGGTGTGTTTTTGTTCCAATGTCACTAAGCAACCCTGAGCGGAGAACCCGCGAGAGGCACACAAAAAAAAAAAAACATCGCCCAGCCTCGAGTCGCTGGATGAGAGGAGAGATTATAGACCTTTCAGTGGGCGTCGCCATATTGCTAGTTGGGCTGTTGGTGCACCCCGCGCTAGCGCGGTGGAAGCGGCAGCGGAGCCTGTTTCCAACAGCACAGAGAGGGTGCATTTCGGCACCCTCCTCGCCCTATGGAAAGTTCTATAGTCAGTACCAGCCTAGTAAACAATCTCCTCTCCGTCGCTAGTGCCAGGCCGGAACTTACGTCACCGCACCGTCATGGGAAGACACGATGTTTCTTTCATGAAACGCGCGGCTGCTCTCGTTTTGGGAAGGATACATATCCCGTGTGGGTACCGCCTAAACATAATATGATTCAGAGGACTGGGAAGCCAGTCCTTTGCGAGGCCCAACTAGGCACCTACGTGCAGCGGCTCTACAACATTTCCGCTTCCCTTCAAGTCTACCGATTGTCCCGTGCGGAGAGAACCGCTTCATGTGGTGATGTGGCCAAGACTCCCACCGCGCTGTGGAATTTTTTGTCTCCAAAAAGAGGAAGTTGCTCGGTCGTTCTGCAATGTCGTCATATATGCAAAGGTGAGCTGCGAGTTGACGCTCTTGACAGATGCTGTTCTACCTTACTACCAATTTAAACCTCCGCGCTGAACAGTCCTATAGCACACGGTTCGAACGGTCAAGTGAAGGGGTCGGAATTTGAAAGAAAAACTGGTAATGGCGCAAGAAACGGGGACACAGAAGGCACACAAAAGACAGGACTGACGGCGTCAGTCCTGTCTTTTGTGTGCCTTCTGTGTCCCCGTTTCTTGCGCCATTACCAGTTTTTCTTTCAACATGAACCAACTCGCCCAAACTAGAGTTTTACTTGGTCGGAATTTCTCGTCTGCTCGCCGTCTTAAAGCATTCCGTAGGTTGGTATTGTGTGGCCGGGCAAGAGTGACGAAGAATTTATTCTCAACTCGAGCAGCTACGCGGAGGAGACGAGAAATACAAAGAAGGTCACTCACCGATTTCGACGCCTCTTTGGGCATCTGGGTGAGGGGAATAAGGTGAAACGGCCACAGTGCCACGTTACAGGAGGCGACCAGGCTATCTGAACAACACTCAGCTTAAGCTGAAGAAATAGGTAATGCTTACCTTCTGCAAAAGGTTGAGGTAGAAATTAGTTTTGAGACCAACACAAGCGCAGCTTGTAAAACAAAATGTAACCCTGCTTTTTAGCCCACACAAAATATTGCCCACAAGCTTTTTAGCCCACAGGAAAAACGACCAACACTCGTATGCCGTCTCCAGAAAACATCGACTGTAGTGAACGATTTTTAGATGACTGGAGAAGCACTAGGGAGACATTACGGTAGGTGTCTTCGGATCTAGTAACAGGAGCCTCGCAGAATATTTTCCTTTCCATATCAGTTGGCACCCAAACTTGTCACTAAACAATCACGAATACTCTAACTCATTAAAAGGAGTATAGACACCTAGTTTTGGTGACATGTTTTGGTCTCTACAATGCTGCGCAAGACACTACTGCGCATGAACCACCATGTGGTATTCACCTACGACCGCTAAATAATTTACAATGGGTTTTTTTCTATCATGCCGTTTCGGTTTCAAGAACCGAACGATGACTGTGAATGCTTCTCTGTCACATGAAGCATGGAAAAACGTCCATATAATTGCTGCTTCATCGTTTTAATTTACTACAGAGCTGAAGCCAGCCTTCTTCAAGAGCCGAAATGACAAGGAATATGGAAGAAGCGATTATATTGCAGCTTTTTTTCATGTCTCAAGAGGCCTATAAGCACACGCTGACGCCACATTCCTTATTCGGCTGTTGAAACTGAAACCGAAACAGCACGAGAAACAAATGCAATTATAAATTTTTTCGCGGTCGTAGGAGAATATCAGGTGGTAATTCAAGTAAAATAATGCCTTACGCATCATTAGAAAGAAGAAAACACGCACCCAAAAATTAGGTGTCTATTTTCCTTCAACTCCAACAAAGTTCGTTTAGGGACCTGTTAGTGAAGCATTTAAAGAATAAAACTGCGCCGAGGGACTGGACACACGCAGATTTTAAAACAAAATGTTTTAGCGGTCGCTGACTCAGTGAGGATACCATAGAGCGAATCGCCTTCCTTCAGTCAATCTCTAAGTATGCCTTATTAAGAAGCCCTTAGTAGCGAGACCTGCCTTGGGGTGTCCTTTCTTTGAGGCAGTCAGAACGATTCCTGCATGCTTCATTAATTACCTCGGTAATGGACATAAACGCATTCTTCACTCCACAACTACTCGGTCTGCGCTTGCGCCGTAGGGCGCCTCCAGTGGCTGCGTGAATGCAGAGCATAAAGCGGCGACTTCGTCTGAACTTTGTATCCGCCGTATCCGCAGACTGCAGGTTCGAAGAGCTCGCTAGCTTGCATCGTGTGCGGCTGAGTTTCCGTGAGGATCTGATGTGTACAAAAAGAATGAGCCAACATTCACTGCTGCCGCTGTGCCATCGATACACCCTAAAGAATTTGGCATCGGCAGACAAACTTTATTTTTCTCGTGTACTGTCGTGATCACCAAAACACTACGCGTAAAATGCGAAACGAGCGCCCAAATGCCCGCGTATCGAAAAATAAACATAAAGTTGTAGTTGTCTACATGTTTTTGTTATTTGGACAAAAATTTTGCTTTGTCATTCATCACATTCTCTCGGCGCCAGATGCGTATATACACCTCAAAGAAGCCGCCATGGAGGGTCTCAAATTATATGGCTTCCTTCAATGCTTGCTTGAGTTAAAGAAGCATGGAGGGCTGCTCATTTGACTTTGGGAAATCTTGTAAGGTAAGGATCGTACTAAAATTTGGCTGTTACGTTCGATCATGGTGCAAACCTTGCCGCACAGAGCATCGAACGAAAGTGTCATGAGTTCTTTAAACGAACATGTGTGCTCGGATGCGTCAAAAAACAACCTGACAGAAAGAAACCGTAGGAACGCTTGAATCACCTTTAGAGTGCACTGTGACAGCGGTGTTCTCTGGATCCATTACAAACACTTGTGGCTGAAGCTTTCGGGCGCCTGTCCGTACGGGACAGGCGCCCCCCCCCCCCCCCCTTTCTCTATTATACCGTCTAAATCGGCCTCGCGTTCTAATGCAGCTTTGCTCGTGCAGGCGAACGCGCGCTCTTCGTTTTGGATTGACTTGCTCACGGATGGAATTTGGCGAAGACGGCAACATCCACAGCACAGCGCGAGATGCTAGCAATTAAAAACGTGGAATGTTGGACTGCGCTATAATAAGCACCATGTTAAAAAAGAAAAAAAAACACCACAGCATAGTGGTCTTATGTAGTGGCCAGCGTAGCTGGCCTGTTCGCGCCACCTCAGGTTCTAACCGCACCAGCGGCCGTTACGTGTTTTATTTATCCATTTATTTTTAACTTCATCTGCCTACGTGACACTCTGACGTTCCGTGCTACGTTTTCTCTCTCCGGCAGCGACGTCGATACTGTCGCAGCCTCCCAGCTCCTGCGGTGGTGATGGATTTCCCATTTGGCAGCGCGCTATGATTGTTCCTTTGTGGTCACGTGGTACCTGTTATGCCATCACTGCCTGAACCAATCAGGGAATTTCCTGACTTCCGGCAACAGCTCTGACGACAGATCTAATACTGTCGCATTAATATTTGCAGCCGCACGAATCTCAAGATTTCGAAGTTACATATGTGTCACAATGCCCTAGGTGAATGTTTGCAAAACAGACAAGGCTTCTTAATTCTGCGTCATGTTTCTTTCACTCAGTCTTCAAGAAGCATGTATTTTCATCGGTGTTGCTGTAAAAAAGCGTTACTTTTACTAAACATCAGCTGTAAATCAGTGTGTGTCCTGTTAGCACCTTTGCTCTCTCCCGTCCTGTAGAGCAGTTTTATTCTTGAAAATAGACAGCTATCGTGTAATCGCAGCTGAGTACTTGATTTTATTCCAACATAGATCAGCCTCGCAAATACTTACGGTGGGAGGCAGCGTTATAAAGTGCGGAGAAACACTGTGCACCATTACGACACGGATGAGTCCATGGAAAACGTTTGTAATTTAAGCACAAACTATCCGATGCGTACTCAACTGTCGAAACGAGAGATACGGGGTGTGCCAGACATTTAAATGTAGACAAGAGATTAAACAGCATGTCTCGAACTATGGTGCACATTACCAACGAGCAGGAAGTGCTTAGCAGAGCATCTGAGGGGCTTCGCGCAGCGTTTGACACCTAAATCGCATAGAATTCGAAGGCGTAGATCTGAGCAGGGAGAAGGCAAGAACTTGTCATAGACCAGTGCTTGCTGTGCTAAGGCACGCTGGAAATCCGCCGAGCCCTAGAAAAGCCGACAGTACTACAGAAGAGAAAGAAAGGGTAAGGGAAATTAGCTAAGGTTGTGACGGAGTAACGCGAATAAGAATCTCCGTGGTTAAAACAAAGCATCTGCTATCATCAACGATTAGTTTACAGAGTTATCTCTACCACGCCATTCGAAGTGTCAGCTCATTAGCGGGACGAGGAGACTGTTAGGCTGAACATGGCCGAGGATGTATTCTTGTTACGTGCTGACTGACGTAAGTCGTTGTTGGAAAATACTGTGGATTTTCCCCGCTGTCTTGTAGTGTTCGGGTATTTGTTCGTTTTTATTCTTACGGCGTCTCCCCTTGATCATTTTCCTCAATATCTAATTAACCAGTTGTTTATCGCAGGGCAATTGTAATGTCGAGACTTACGCGTTGCATTGCCAAACGCTGCTGATTTGTCTCCAACGATGCCTTCTGCAGGCGAAAAAACATAGCGGAAAGAAACATGAGTGTTGATTGAGGAATGCTACCGATGAGTTCTATGACACTCCAGTAAGCGAGGTTTGGCTTTTGCGGTAGGCAACACAAGTTAAAAATTCATTTCATAAGTGTAAATCTTATTATTAGCATGACTTTTGCGTGCAAAAGAGACATCTGGTATTTAAAGCGAGATCTAGCATGAACCGAAATTTCTGCACAGGGCGCGTCTACACATTGAGTCTTCATAGAAATACGATCATCGCGGTCGACAGACGAGCCACCGATGCAGTAATCTGCAGAGAATTAACCGTCGTAGGCCCTCAGTTACTCTGGTATGTGTGCCCCACTGCGCGTGATGAGGCCAAATTGCAGCCTATCGCCTTTATAGTACAAAAACATGCCACACTCCGGTGTTATCAGCCTTTTGAGGCATAAAATTTTATGGGAAGACTCTATAAAAAGGAGTAACAACAGTCGCAATGATGTAATGGCTTCGTGCCTTTCTTTGTGAAGTCTGCCCCTAAGCGCTCGCTAAGGGCGGCAACCCACCAAAACTTGTATATTTCTCTCTCTCTACCGGAGGCGCAAACCTACGTCACAAATCTGTGCAATGTGCGTTCCGAGACACGTAGTTGACGTCACCTGTCGCATGAACGCGGTAGTTATTAAACTACTTGCTGTGCGGTAGGAGAACGTGGTTGTCGCTACAGGTGATATCACCTGCCTGCGCCAGACTGTCTCGTCAAAAGAGGCAGAATTCGCACTTTGGATGCTCTGCAGGATGTGGGCAGCGTTCCAAATGCGCGCCTAATTTTTGCAATTTTCGCGGCATATACACTCCAAACAGAAAGGAGTAAAAAAGAAGTTAACTCCTCTAGCGCATGCCCCCCCCCCCCCCTATTAAGTAGAGTTTTCTAGAGCAAAAATTAATCCTATTTTACGCCCACGTAGCCGTATTCGTGTTTAGTAAGTAGGAAAGAATAAAGGCAGCTTTGCTTACCTTGGCTTTCGATGCGCTCTTTGGTTGGAGTTGGAATACACAGAGGAAAGGAAAGCAGTACATAAGCAACAATAAAGGTGACATATTTCTGCGAAGGAAGTGCTCTACTGCCAAATTTGGCAGAGATGCTGGGAACAACTCCTTTCGAAGCGTTCAAAGAATGGATAAAAATAAATTAGGAACAGAAGATATACCACAGTGTATGATTATGCCAGCACGCACCAACATCCAAAGAAAAACTTGAGATCCCGATATCCAAAAATGCGCGAATGGAATAAAACTCTATTATACTGTAAAAAATTCTTTGAAATTCGAAAGATAACGTGAGGAGGGATAAGCGCAGAGGTGTGATTTAAAAACATCCTACCGTAAGCAGATTTCTCACACAGAAATCGCTCTGTTCACTGTTCTGTTGCTTTTCAGTTTACTACTAATGTAGCTGTTGCGGCAGCTTGGGATATTCTAGCGTTCCGGTGCTGTGACACCTTACACCAATAAATAACCAAAACGGCATGACTGACAAAGGGAAGATAGTTTTACTTACTAAAAAACTTTTGGCAATCGAAGCTATGTATATTGTGTACCTTTACAACTCTTTCAGAAAATACTGCGGGTTATCGGCGAGGCCCAAGACTGATTTATGCATTGATCGCTTGCTGGTTATTCTAGAGGAACGTCACTCATCCCGCTAATATTTTAACAGGAATGACATTAAAATATAGCCAGCACCTACGTAGCCTTGTCCGAAATCAGCCGTAAAGTCGTACAGCTCGAAATCTTTCGTAGCTGTCCTGTAAGAACGACTGACTTGTGCCAATAACGTCTTCTCTGTGCACGTTGAAGAACTCTGTCTCTTCACCACGCGAAGAACTACTCTTAACTGTAAGGAATGTAATAGAATGATCGGGCGCTGTTTCCTCTCAGAACACTTGCGGGACAAGGGGCGTTTTTGTAACTTTTGCATTCTCACCTCGTATTCTACTGTTGCGACTTTAATGACAATGTACATATACACAAAAAGAGTCTTCCCAGCGGCTCAAGCGGCGCACCTGTTCTCTGTGAAATATCTGACACAACTAGACAGCGCGATTTGTCAGGAATTACCGAATCAGGCGCGCAACCAAGGGGGGCGGGGGGGGTGCGAGCCCCCCTCCGCCCCCCCCCCCCTCCCCGGACCCCTCCACGGGGCTGAGGAGGGCGATCTTGGGCTCCTACAGAAAAAAAATTCTTGCTGCGTGCCTGTACCGAACCCTCCCGTATACAGTAAAAGGGTTCAGGTACATTGATTATTTAATTGTTTGTATTCGCTTCTCAGAATGTAATCGCTTGAAATTTTTTGTCGACTTTACATTAGATGGTGTTAAAAAACGCTCGCAGCACCTTACTTTTGCTCATCAGCTCCCCCAAAATGGGTCCATATAGTTTTTAGATATTCATCTAAATTTTAACCTGGGCAGTCATGTCTGCTGGCACAACACAGTGCGATCGACAAACGCTACTAAGCCTTATCACTTGGCGTGCTCTAAGTTAACAAAGAAGGAAAGGACTCGTCGTGTTGTCGCTCGAAAAATCCTGCCTACACAAGGCCCGCGTAAGCTTTGCTCTGCAGGTGCTACGCTTGGCGCTGTCTGTGTTTCCCTCCGACGTTCTCCGAACAGTGGCCGAGTCGTCGTTAAATAAGCTACGAGTGTGAGCTTGCATTGCAGAGAGCAGGAAGGGAGCGATGGTAAGCCTGATGTCTTATCTATATGTGCCCAAAGTATCGCACAGCCTAAAAAGAATATCGTCCAAGTTCAAGGAGGACGTTGTGTTCAGGACATCTTATAAGCTGCCAAAACTTTCTGCAATGCTGAGCGCTAAAGAGGGGAAACCAGTGGCTATCAAAGAACCAGAATGCACCAAGAATCATGCATTGAAGTATGTACCATGCGCTGCAGGCATGGTTTACAGTGTACCCCTGAATAGCGGCTGGACGTACTTAGGCCAAACGCAATGGTGTCTAACTGACAGGCTGAAAAATCATACTTAGTCCCTCAGGAAAAGGTACGGATGAAGTCTACCAGCGCACTGTTAGGAATGTAAAGAATGCACCCCTCTCTTTCATAAAAAAAAGGCAATGGCCCACAGGAAGGGAATGCTAGAAAGGGATGTCTTGGAAGCAGACCAATTAAAAGAGTGCGGTGCTGATTTGTGCGTGAGTACAAAATCGAAGCACGTGTGTTAAAAAGAATTAATATTTACTAATTAAATACATTCTTTAACGGTTGGACCCTATTTTTAGCCTCAGTAAAGCGCGCATTTCGTCCAGTGTGCACTTTCTTCATCGTTCGATTTTTTGTTGCTGCTGTGAATTTTGTCGTGCCGGCCTAACGTGCTTGCTATCGCATGATAAGCGCCCGCATTGTATTCAAAACTACGGCGACGTCTTGTGACCGGGTGGGTTGTTCATGCACTTTATCTTCCTTTGGTTGGAAAGATCAATTAAATGTATATTCAAAGTTAGCGCTTGTGGGGTATGCTATCTCTGCATGTCCTTTTGTCCGCGCCTAACGTTTAGCAGTATATTTCAACACCAGGCAGCACTTCCCAGACGCACGGTAAAACTTCGCGACATCCGTATTTACTTTTTATTTTTCAAAAGCAATCCGTTTTTTTTTTCTAGGCACGAAATGGCCGTTCACTGTCCAGCAGGATTATGAAATGTAGTTGATATCATAGTATGCGTAAAAAACACCTCTGCACGCTTCGAAAAAAGTTTCAGTCACGTGACAATCATATACGCCGTGTAACAACCGGATAACCCTGTAGAGGTCGCAGTATATATGAAGCAAAAAAACTAAGGAAGGGACGCGCATTCTCTCACTGTGCTCACCAACGCTTGGTTTTATGGCAATTACAAAAGCAGCGTAAACATCTTCACCATCATCAGCAGAAGTAGCAGTTCAGGATTCTCGCATAATTTTTACGAAGGGTTTAATTAGTGCAGCCGTGTGCCGCAATTAAGATATTGCTGCGATTACAGCCTAGCGTTTTGAAACAGCGTCCAGCTACCGACAGAAATAATAGCCGTGTATATTACTGTAAAGTGGGACTCACGAGTGTCGCTGTAGTACATGCTTCCGTGTTCGCCACCTGGAGACGAAGCCGACAACCGTGATGTGGGCGCCACCACCGCTATCGCTGAAGCCGTGACGACAGGCCTTGGTGCGGGCGCCGGAGGGTTCATCGTTGGTGATGTCACAGAAAAGCACTGTTCCTACCAGAGCCACAAGTAATGCCATTGCAGGATGGTCTTGTTGGACGGTCCCCAAAAAGTGGTATGGGTTTAATGCACTTAAACCGTGTTCACGTGCGAATGCAGGGGACACCTAAGCTTCGCCTAAAGGGCTGTAGTGCCCATATATGCAGAAATGGTCATTCTCTACTCCACAGTTAGAGATCGAGGCGAGTCCTCGTACCACTACCAGGGCAGTGGCGCAGCGGCTATTGGATGCGCCACTGCATTGACAAGTGGTTATGTCAGTCATAGCCGCAGTATAGGGATTGTGTGATACGTGACACTCTTCCAGAGCTTTTACCGAGCAACATCTCGCAACCAATCATTAATTTAACTGCTACCTGCCACGATGGTCAGTTCGCTCACAATCGAGTGGCCGGCCGGTTGTGATGGCGTCACAAGGGCACAAGACAAAATTTTTTCTCCGGTTTGGTACGTCTGCAATAATGCTTTCACACTATAATGTAGCACCCAACATAAAAACCGCACCGCCCATCAGCACCTGGATCCTGCTAGACAGTTGGACACATTCACCATATAGAGCGCTCTATAGCCCACATGGGTGACATATCCCTTAAGCAGTAAGCGAACACTGCAATTATGAGAGCGTCTACTGTCCTGCGCCACAGAAACAGAGCTAACTCTGACCACCTGGAATCACACGACCAGGGCCAATTTTAGGCATTGCACAACACTCTCAGTGGCAAATAAAATAACACGTGCTCTCTTCTGGAACGCGGTACAAATACGACGTGGTTCAGACCGCGGAGTCTCCAAAGCAACATTCGTTAGAAAAGAATCTATTATTACTTTGGCACGAATCGCCACGCTGTGTGGAATACGCTGCCCTCAGATAATAGCCGATGTTCATGATCGAGAATGGAGCTCGTCCTTTGAGAGACGGCGGATAGAGCGGAAGCCTTCAGAGTTCGGGATTAAGTGCTAGAGACTCGCACTGTGCATTCACTGCCGCTTTCAGTAGTAGGTACAAGAACAAGCAGTCTGCAACAGGAGCTAACAGAAAGGACCGGGGCAACCACATCTTACTTGCCTTGGATCTCAAGTTCTAGGGGCAGCGAACAGGGACAGAAGTTCGTCTTCTTCGTCTTCTCTCGCACCTGCATTTTGAGACGCTACAAGGGGCGCTACAGTAGCGCATGTAAGCCCCTGATGCGCCGCCAGATCAATAGAGACCGTTGCACAGGAGCGGTATGAAATTTTTAGGTTGAAGCTGAAGAGGATGTGTCACCAATGTGCGACCAAAACAAGACATGCAATCCTTTGGACCAATCCTGGCGCGAAAAATTGAACGTCCCAGCCCTAAAGCTGCTAACGAGACAGACTACTACAAACCAAGCGTTGCTTGAAGAGCCTGCACCTGCATGAAAAATAGAGGAGTTTGCCGTCATCATCATCATCAGTCAGACTACGCCCACTACAGGTCAAGGGTCTGTCCCATGTTTCTCCAATTAACCCTGTCCTTTGCCAGCTGCGCTCACCCTATGCCTGCAAACTTGTTAATACCATCCTCCCAACTAACCTCCTGCCACCCCCTGATACCCTTGCCTTCTCTTGAAATCCACTCCGTTAGCCTTAGGGACCAGCGGTTATCTTGCCTTCGCATTACATGCCCAGCCCAAGCCCATTTCTTACACTTGATTTTGACTAGGAGGCAATTAACTCGCGTTTGTTCCCTCGCCCACTCTGCCGGTCTTCCTGTCTCTTAAAGTTAAACCTATCATTTCATCGCGACAGCGCTAAGGTTCGCTTTATACGGAAAATTCGGCGGCGTCGATGTTGTGAGCGAAAAATACCCGGAGAAGCAATCTAAATGGGTCAACTAGATCACATGACCTTGTGGCGTCATGACGACCTGCCCACAGGATTGCGAGCAAGCTGCCCACCGTGTCTGATGGCAGTTAAATTAATGACTGGTTTTGAGAGGTTCATCGGGAAGGGAAACCTGGGTCTCTCAAGCTCCACCGACGGAAGTGCCTGCCATCACAGAGCAGTGGCGCATCGCTTAACCGCTGCATCACTGCGCCAGGAGAGGTATGATGAGAGGTATGAGGTATGAGAGGTATTGATGACCAATTCCACATATATGGGCATTAACCCAATGACGCTCTTGCATCGTACCGTTTAGATGAAGCTTAAATGGCCGCTAGAATTTTATAAGTGTGCAGTGCGGTCTTTCACATCATGTCGTAGCATACGACTGTATGCTGATGAGTACATCTGATTAGAGAGGCACTAATTACGGAAGTAGTGATTACACGAGTAGCGAAGTGCATGTCGATGAGGAGTGAATGTACCCGAACGACTGTAAGCTTGTGTCACGTGACATTAGCATTGTGATCAGGTAACATTAGTAGAGCAGGTGATCTGGTAATATGTTAACAAGATAGAGTGGAGTCGCTGATGGGACCCGTTAACGCAATCGCGTCATACCACTAAAGGCGTAGCTTAAATTATCTTCTGTTGCTGCACAAAATCATATATTTATTTATTTATTTGTTTTTTTTTTCAGTGCACCTAAAGTGCCAGTACGGCATTACAGTGGGGGGGGGGGGAGGAAATTACAAGGCAAGAGCGTAAATGCAGGAATTAAATCAGCAATCAGAAATATGCAACAATGCAATTGATTCAGCATAGAAACAAAAGAGTCATTTGATACGACAGTTGCAACCGCACTATCAAGTCGATTCCATTCCCTGATACTTCGGGGAAAAAATGAAGTTTTGAAGAGGTCGGTTCTACAGTATATTTCTTTTACGTTGTTCCTGTGATCTGTACGCGACGAAATGCAGTCGGGACTCAGCATGTACCGACCAGGTTCTATACCTGCTTTGGAATGAAAGATATTGTGAAAAAATTTCAGACGAATGTTTTTCTTCGTTTTTCAAGCGTGTCCCAGCCAAGACTGTCTTTTGCAGTTGTTACACTGAAGTTCTTTGAATAGTTATTGAAGACAAAACAAATTCCGATGCTCTGTGCTCTTTCTAATTTACGAATATTACTCACTGTCCATGGATCTCACACTGTGCACACATGCTCAAGTACAGACCAGACGAACGTCTTGTATAATAGTGCTTTTGTTTCAGCAGGCAACCGTTTCGCGCTTCTGCGGATGAACCCTAATACTCTGCAAGCTTTTGCTGCAGTAATATCAATATGTCGATTCGATGTGAGATTGGCTGTTATGTAGATGCCTAGAGATTTGTGCTCCATCAATGATTTCAAATTTGTTTCATTAATATTATAACCATATTCATGAGATGTCTTTTTTCTAGTGAAGCACATGTGTACTGTTTTGTTTAGGTATATTTGCAGGTCCCCCGTATCGCACCATACGGCAACCCTTTTTAAGTCTTCCTGTAGTTGGATACAGTCATTTGGATTAGTAATTTGCCTGTACATCACACAGTCGTCCGCGAATAGTCGTACACAAGTGGAAATACAATCACAAATATTCATATAAATTAAAAATAACAGTGTGCCCAGAACGTACCGTTGCGTGCACCAGAAGACACACCTACACCATTTGACTGTTCTCCATTTATAATCACCTGTCAGGTTCTTAAATTAAGATACTCTTTTATCCATTCAACAACTGATTCATTTAAATTATACCAGGACAGCTTTTCAATCAACAGCGAGTAAGAAACAACACCAAAAGCTTTTTTTAAAGTCCAAGAACACACAGTCAACAACTATCTCTTGGTCTAAAGCACCTGCTATATCATGGGGTAATTCTGTAAGTTGAGTGATACAAGAAAAGCCGCTACGGAAACCGTGCTGTTGAGGATTCAACAGAAAGTGTTTATTCAAATGTTGCATGATGCTAGTGTAAAACACATGCTCGAGAACTTTACAAGCGACACTTGTTAAAGAGGCTGGTCGGTAATTGCTAACGATATTCCGAGGTACTGATTTGTGCACTAGTACAACATTGGCTACTATCCAGTCTAGAGGCAAAGCGCTCTCTTGCAGTGATTTATAAAAGAAGTAATGTGCAAGAATTTGGAAAAAGAATTCGTGCAAGCGGAAAGCAAAGCAGGTGGCAATCCATCAGGGCCGGTGGCTTTGGACTTATCGAGCCGTTGTAATATTGTCTCAATGCCGTGTTTATCGATAACAATATCATCCATTGGCTCACCGAGCAGTATATCGGCCGACCCTGCGATTCAGTGCACATAAAGCCCTTTTCCCATATCCAGTCAGCCATCTCACAACGACCGCTCTGTTAATAACTTTATTCTACTGGTCTCCATTCAAAACTTGTTAAAAGCGGCCTGAGTATCTGCCGATCACCCCCTATCTGTTGACCAATCCTCAGCAATGGGTGTGCGTTATTGGTCCCTCGAGGACGACTCGATGATCTCGTTGAGGGGAAGGAAGAAGACGAAGGAGGGGTCCAAAAAAGGCTAGATTGATTCTATTCCGGATGACTCATACCTCTTGAATTCATTTTATTTTTCCCAATTTTTTTTTATCTTGATTCAGTCTTCTGACGTTTCCTTCCCCGCGCAAATGCTTCATTGGCATTCTACCCTATACCTTGGCCAATCCCCCCCACGTGGGTATGTGCCATATTACTTGAGGAGAAGAAGAAGAAGAAGAAGAGGGACGCTGCCAGCCTCAATGAGCTCGTCCCTGGACTCCTCCTGGTCGTCGAGCAACCTGTACTCCGACTCCTCGGACGCTCGACCTGTCCACCTCCCGACAAGGGACGGCCGGCTCTACGTCGTCATCACGCGAGACAGGGACACCGCCGGGTTAGTACACCGTACGCGTTCGATGCGCGCTATTGCGGCGATCTTGCCTCACTTCAGGTCAGGGAAGCGCCGAAGGCTCATAGAGGGCTCTCTGTCTGCAACTGTGATGTCCTTAGATCTCGAGCTCTTTACTCAATTCTTACAGGCGGTAGTCCGCGCCATGGTGGAAGAACATAGGAAATGTCAGAACGAGCTCTTCGCAGGTGGCACAGCACCCCTCGCAGCCCGCACGCGTCGCGCATTGCAGCCACACGACGGCAGTTCGTTCTGAATCCCATCGTTTCTGAAGCGGCAGAGGAGGTGGCGCAGAAATAGATATCAGCAAAGAAAGGTTCGAATATTGGTGTAATATTAGTCGAAGGGCAGTGATACAAACCGGCGCGGCTGCCTTCATAAAGCGAGTGGGTGGGAAAATAGACACACATAGGCTGAAAATTACACGCTTGAGAAGACCACTCCGTATAATCGCCATATTTATCACTCTATGGTATTTTTATCTGGGACTGTTGAGTGAAACTGAGAAAGACGGCTAATTCCTGATACTGATCCCACCTCGCGTCAATGCACGTGATATCCGCCACCGAATTCGACAGATGAAACGGCTTTGTGTTGATACGTGTCATAATCGGCTGCCATGAATCAAAAACTCAAGCTAAAGGAGGTTTATAAGCATTGCAGCCTGCAGTACAATCTGTTCCTCAGAAAATTCATTCGACACTACGGCACCTCATTGATGAAGCTTAAAAAGCAGTGGACAAGAAAACTATCCCATCGAAATCAAGTGTGAACCCTTTTGTCTTCCCCAAACGTGATTGCTTGTGGTTTTCCTTCACTTGTAGAGTAACATTGCAGATGATTGTTATGCACTGCTATAAAATTATTTTAAAGAACACCCGAGAAAAAGAGTAAGAGGGGCGAGAGCCAAATCTCCCTCCTCCGGTATATTCGGTTCACCAGTTGTGCGCAATTTTTATTCCATGGCACACCATTCCTATGGATTCGAAGTCATGCTGCCTCATCAATATTGTTCACGGGAAATGAAGAGAAGTGCAAACAGTCCCGATGAAATTGATATTGGTATTCTTAGTATGGACGGGAGCAGCGTAAACAAAAACAAGGAATTATTGTATTCAGCATAAAGTAAAGGCGAAAAATAAAGCATAGCAGAAAATGGTGTGCTACAGAAACATAGCAAACGGTCCCGTACTCTGGGAGAGTGGCTAGGAAAGGAAGGGACACTTATGCAAGTGAGCAGTGGAATAAAATTGCGTGTTGCAAGTCGCGTGGGTCTGCGTCACCAACGCAGGCTCAAGTGAAGAATAACCGAGATTACTGGAAAGGGCTAGCCTCGTATTATAATTGCGCTGTTAATTCTGAATATCGTATTTCATCAAAAAGAATTCACGAATGTGCTCACGCATTGTACAACTCAAAACAAGAGTAGTTAAATGAGCAGAGAAGAGACAGAGCACTCCTCCCATGGCGAAGCATAAGGGCACCAATGAAGCTGTGGAAATTCCCTACACAAGCTTCTGCCGTTAACTACATTAGCTTTTCAGAATGGCCTAACCATATCGCGCATGCGCAGGCGCGACCTGGCCTGTTACTCCTGCGCCTTGGCCATCATGGTGGTCTTTGTGGGGGCCGTGATTCTCTTCGCCGGCAACCGCTGGAGGCAGGTGTTCCGCCAAGACAAGCCCCTCGTTGTTGATGTAGAAAACGGGGACGATGTGGAAGGCGAGGTAAGAGCACCGTGGCGATCTGACGTAAAATTCATGCCTAATGTTCTTCATCGCATCGACTTTCGAGGGGCTGCCTCCCTCCATAACCTCGACAATGATCCATGCCATGCGACAGCTTTGACCGGGTATCGTTGTCTTAGTGGCCACCAGACGTCAGTGGGTAGTTATGAGCATTCTAGTTTTCTAGGCCGCTGTCTGATTCGCTCATGGTAACTAGCGCTAAAGACAAGGACAGAAGAAAGAAAGACACAACGAACGCTAGTGGTGTCCGTCTTTCTTTCTTCTGTTCTTGTCTTTAGCGCTAGTTACCATGTGCATTGAATCTAGATATCACCAACTAGCCCAGTTGTCTGCTTTAAATCTGATTTGCCTCTGGGTGGTGTCTGGAGGGTCAGCTGCACTCAAGCAACCAACGACTGCCTAAACAACTTCGCCTAGTTATGTTATAATTGCTCGGCCTTTTTTCAACGAGCTTGTTTTTTGTCTAGTGTGGAATTCCTTGTGATACAAAGGGTAATATGGTAGACAGCTGAACTAGTTGGTACAGTATTTTATTTGGACACATTATTATAACATTTCGCCGAAGAGCGCCAAGAGGAGACAGGCAAAGCATGTCTCCTGACGACGTCTACATCCCGGCTTACATATGTTAACAAAGAAAACGCCAGCTGAACAGGATAACATATATACAACTCTTGAGTAACGCACAATACCCTTTTCAAAATGTACGCGTTTACTGAAGGACTAATGGAGAAGAATTCGATAATTCCAATGGCTACACGCGTAATTGCAATGGGTACTCTAATTCAAGAAGAAATGGGCGATGGCAGACAATTGTGAATTTTTGGGTGTTAATTCGCAGCCAGTTACCTTGGCCAGCCATGTTTTCGCTATCCTTGCTTGTCAGACTAACGGAACGCAGTGTTTCCTTTGTTGTTTACCCTTGATGCTAGTTCGCAGGATTGTAACTCTTGGCAAGTCTAGATAATGGTCCCCGTTATCTCCCTTGGAAAGTTTACCATAAAAAGAGTTTCTAGCGCTTTTGCCTTCCCCGGAGGCAAAGGTGTAACGCTGTCAGCCTTCCCGCAAAGAACTGTCCTTCTTCAAAAATTGTCTCCACTCTCACGAGCGCAGGCATCACATAAATGCAAATAGCATATTCTCGAGGGGTGCCAGTATCTCGCCTAAACATGCTTTATGACTCACGGCTAACGTGTGCTGTCCTCCGTAGCTAATGGGATAGATTGCGACATTCTACGCGGAGGACGCCTACTCTGGAGGAAGCTCGTCATTCAGCTAGAGTTAAGGACTGGTTAGCCATTAACATGCAATATGTAGCTCACCGGTGGCCGATAGGTTTCACCATCCGGCATGCGGGAGGTGTGGAGCTATATCTCTATTGGCTTCGGGCGCCAACCGTGTTTCCTACGGGTCCAAGCTTCACCTTAGTCTGACGAGCGTCTTTCTCGGGGGTGAAACAGTTGTAAGAGAAGCGTATTCGCCGAATATTTTGCAGACTTAGCACGTTTACATGGCGCTATTTAAACAAGCTGTCCTTGCACTACTTAAACCAAATGATCCTCGTAATCTTACCCTTCTCATTTCGCTCATAAAGTTTAGAAATACGTAAGAACTGCTCCTCTGCCCGCTCAGTGCTTATTTTCCTTTTTAGGCTGCTCTACGCGAGGCTTCTAAGAAGCACAGGACGCGGCGCGCGCATCCCGTCTCAAGGACCGAGAGCAAGCCGCCTTTGACCCGAACGGCGACGCGCGCCGTCCGCAAGGCCGTCACCGTCAAGGCGGCGACTTTGAGGCGGGCCCCGGGTCCTCTGAGAAGTGGCAGGCCACAGCAGAGCACGAAGGGCGCTCCAAACGAGGACGACGTCATTCGGCTCTTGTGAGTGTTCCTCGATATGGGACCGTCCTTGTCCGGAAAAGTGAGGAAAAAAAAGCCGTGTAATACTTTTAAGTATTACACGGCTTTTTCATGTTTCAACAGCTTATATAAAATGAATTCTCGGCATTAAAAATCCGTTGACAAGTGTCGTTCTCTCTATCGGTGTGATTTTGATCCTCCCTTGTTTCTTTCTACCCAGAAATTCTAGAGACCCGTGTGCGGTGCGATGTCAGTGCACGTAAAAGAACCCCAGGTGGTCGAAATTACCCGGAGCCCTTCACTACGTCGTCCCTCATAGCCTTAGTCGCTTTGGGACGTTAGACCCCCCTAAATACCACATTCTTTCTACCCAGCGTAGCGAACTAAGCTCACATGTAGCTTTGCTTGTGACTGCTCCAAAGAGGACCAAGTATCAAGCGTGATGAAGACGTCCTGTTTATGCGAGAAAGGCGTAGTTATCTTATTACTGCGGTTCGCTGTTCTTGCCGCGTGCGCGCTTTTTTGGTTGTTCCAAGAGGCCTCCCTCCGGCTCAGCCGCCCATTGACGGCCGCGCCCCGCGTCACACTCTCGATGGATGGATGGAAAAACTTTATTTTCGTCAGAGAGCATGTGTGGACGATTCCGTGTCAGATGGCCATCAACCCATGGCTGACGGCGACCTGGGTGGCCCACTCCACGGCCCTGGTCTGGACGACCGGGTCTGAGCTGGCCAACACGGCCTCCCACTGCTCGAGGGAAGGATCACGCATAATGTCCGCCGGTGGCGGTGCTATGCTACAGCTCCATAATATGTGGTCATAGGTTGCCAATTCGTGACACCATTTGCACTCCGGCGGAATGTCCGGGTAGATTTTGCTCAATACATATGGGTTGAAGAAACATCTAGTCTGCAATCGTCGCCAGACGCATTCCTGCGCCTTCACCAATTGCTTGTCCGGGGGTGGGTAAATCCTCCGCTCAAGTCTGAAATGATTAGTAATGTCATGAAAGGATACCAGCCCATCTCTCGTGGACCTTCCCGGGACGTCCAGCTCACCTACTCGGCTGACGAAACCTCGAGCATTCATGTGAGCCGTCTCGTTCCCAGGGTTCCCAGAGTGTGCAGGTACCCAGACAATTTCCGTCTCCGTAATCCCTCGCTCCGTGGCCCGATTCAGCAACCGCGCCGCTGTGACAGATATTCTGCCCCTCGCCAAATTTCGGATGGCTGTTTTTGAATCGCTGAAGATCAGGTCAGCATTACTACTAGTCATAGCTAGTGCTATCGCCGCTTCCTCTGCAGTTTCTGGGGAGCGGGTTTTGACTGATCCAGAGGCGATCAAGCGTCCTCGCCCGTCCACCACCGCAATTGCAAATGCATCCTTGTCCTTATACTCGGCGACATCTACATAGACTGCCCCGTTGTACTTCCCGTACTTAGCATGTAAAGCTTTGGCTCTTGCCTTCCTGCGGTCCTCATGATGTATTGGATGCATGTTCTTGGGCAAAGGTTTTATGTACAAGCCCTTGTGCATTTCCCGCCTCATCTGAATTTTCGTGTCACCGGCTGGAACGTCAACTCCAATGCCGATCCTTTCCAATATGTCCCTTCCTGCTTTTGTTTTTGAAAGCCTACCGAGCTGCATCACCAAGTGCGCGTCCCGTAGTTCTTCTAGGGTATTGTGCACCCCTAATCCCAGCAGCCTTTCGGTAGACGCATTTTGAGGCAACCCAAGAGCCGCTTTATACGCCTGCCTAATCATAGCCTCCACCTTTCCTTTTTCCGCCGCGTCCAACTTCAAATAAGGCGTCGCATACACTATTCTACTGAGCACAAATGCCTGCACTAGCTTACACAAGTCTTTTTCCTTAACACCTCTCGAGCTTCAGCACGTGTTGTTCACACATGATACTAGCGTCATTCATCCAGCACGTGGACACTCCAGGACTAGCTGTCAAGTCGCCTCGCTGCACCCTATTTCAGTCGATGAACCGAGGGAGGAGGGGGGGGGGGGAATATTTGTGGAGGGACCCGAGAATCCGTGTGGTTTTAGTGTTCCGGATTGGATTTCGTGGTTTAATTGGCTACGAGCCTGCCGAATCAGTTTGTTCGCGCTAGAGCATTAACTAAAATTATTATAAAAGAGTAAAAATTAACACCCCGTTCCAATCATTCAAGAATGGTCTGCGCGCAACACCGAACAGTGTACGCGTAAAAAAAAAAGTCACCAGAAACGAAAAAATGAAAATTGGTTTATGAGGAAAGCAAATCCCGCAGTAACTGTCTCACTTATCTCGGCGGACATCCGAACCGCGCCGTAAGAGAAGGGATAAATGAGGGAGTGAGAGAAGGAAGGAAGAAAGAGGTACCACAGTGGAGGGCTCCGGTGCGTTACACCGAACAGTGTACTCGTAATAAAACAAAATAACTAAGGTAACCAAAAAAGGAAGGAAAGTTTTTGTGGCTGCAGGTCAGAAAAAAATGTTTTCGGGCGCAAATTTGTCCCAAATATAGGCATTACTGTCTTAGCAAGGCCTGCCTTTTTGTATCGTATTTTAGGTTTCCGTTTGTGAGGCCAGATTTGGCCCTGTTGCGATCAAAAAGGGCTCTACCCTCTGCGGGCTTCTCTCCAACATTTTTTTAATATTTAACGTTTCTTCACTCTCTGTATATTACGCTACGTGGTTTTGATCTTAAGAAAGTAATTTTACAGTTTCTGCAATAATAAGCTGGGAAAATATAATAACAGCAACCAGTGCTCATGACGAAGAGAAAGGCGCAGGAACTGTCTCATTCTTGTTGGGCGGATCAACCACGCTGCAAATGAAAATGAAATTTAGTTTTCAGGTAAAGAAGCGCGCAGCAAGTGTCTCACAATAGCTTGGCACCTCAGCCGCACTGGAGGGCGGGGATGAAGTAAAGATTCAAAGCAGAAAGAGCTGCCGTAACAAATAGACGGTGGTAGGACTGAAACAAGGAAGAAAGAAATATGCGCCGTAGTCGTCGTCAAATTGTGCGTGTCCTTGACGAAAGGAATAAATTTTATTCGATGGAGCGAACTGTTGGTGGTGAGAACTGGGCTAAAGTATAGCCGCCGTTCTCTGTGAAGCGCATGAGACGTCTCTAGGCTTGGGCCGATGGGGTTTGAACGTTCACGTTAAGGGTGGAAAAAGATTATTTACGACTGCCCAGTGAAAATTTGCATGTGTATAGTTATATGCGTTTTACAAGAGACGGCATCCGATCTGCTGTGATTAGGAAACAACCAAATAAAATGTAGCGCACTGGCTTGGAGTGTAATAGTTGCTTTACCCGTTTTTTTCCTTATTCAACCCTAGTTACCCAAATGATGGACGATTGGGCTCATCTATTTGGACAGAATTCATCTTGAACTTACCAGACCACTTAGGCTGAGCTTTTTTCCTCGCTTCAATTACCACAATTGACTTCCTTTTACGACGTTTGGGCAGTGCACAATTCAGGAATATGTAGTTGTTAATCAGGTTGCTGTTCTTGACTCAGCGTGATTCGCTGTTTTCTCACCAGGGAGAAACTGGCGAGAGAGGCGGGCATACAGAGCGACGACAACCACTCGATGCCTTCGAAGTCTGCTGCTGGGGCGACGAATCCTGAACCACCTCGTATTATTATCACGACACAACAAACGCCTCCGGCCGGAATGTCATCTACAAGCCAAGAAACAACCGCAGCGAAGGCAGCAGTGACACCGCCAAACCAATATTTCGTGACAAGGACGTCATCACAGTCGGCCGTGACGTCCAGCTTCCAGTCGCAGTCCATGATCGCACGACCGCTTATTCGCATAGTGTTGCCGATGATTACCGCTGCATTGCCTCCGGGACGGTACGACAACACGCATGGTCTGGAAATTCCTGCGGCCTCATCGCTCACCCCGACAACTTCGGCGCCCACTGTCACGAAGATGCCCACCAAGTCCGGCTCAGTATCATCAGCAGGACGGGCAGACGGCGGCGGAGGGGATCACGCGGCGCATCTCAAGCCACTGGCCACCCACTTCTCCCTGCGGGAGAAGGTCTGGCCTGGCGGGAGGTCGCGCATTGTTGCATGGCCCAAGAGCTCGAACTCATCTGCAGGGGCCTCTTTCCTGGGTAGCGACTATTACACCGTCGCATACACAGAACCTTTTGTTGACGAAGCCCCGAACGAGACATTGTCGAGGGAAAAGTGAAGGTCTGCACACAGTGGGAGGAAGGTTGCCATGAGTCCCAGACCGATGTTTGGTACGCGTATAACTCGAACTATATGTCAGCAATAAAAAGTGGAACGTTTTAACACGCAAGAGTTAAAATCCCGATCATGTATCTAGTGGCGCTTACGGCTGATAATTTTGTGTGCTTTAAAAGTGCGAAGTGTTAATTTGGCGAGTGCCGTTCAGCGTATACAACGCTGGAGAATTTTCCTGCAGTTCGCAAATCTTTTCGCGCCAACATTTTGGAAGGTCTCCTAATTGTACAGACATGTGCTCCAACGCTGGCAGCATCGCATCCAGCACTGAAGAGCTCTCGGCGGCGGGAATTTCCTGGTGCTCAAATGCACCGTGACTTCAATATTTGCGCAAACAAGGGGCAATCTTATCCTGACCCAGTAATTTGCCGTGTTATGTGAACACACTTCTTGCTTAGCTCACTGCCGTAACAGTGTCTCCAAATTTAATTCAGAACACGCGAAGCGGAAGGAGGCCAAATTGAGAAGAGCATGAATCATTTCTTTCCGTTTGGCCGAGAAAAGTATATTTATATTGTTCAGTTCTCAATACCAAATACCTCCCCCATATGTTTACAAGCGACATCTTGCGGCACAGTGTTTCTATTTCAATAAAGTTTGGCACCCTCCGTAGATTTCCTATTCTTCCCGCAAGATAGTGATCCCGTATTTCAGTCAACTGCACTACAGCGCGAAAAATTCGTGGTGCGTACAGAACGAGGAAATGTAATCGAAAGCGAGTGCAGCAGTCGTTTTTCTTTGCACGACTGCAAGGCGCAAGGGAGGGGGTGTTGGCGTGCTCCCCAATGTTGGCATCCGTCATTAGGGCAATGGCTATGGACTAGTCTGCGGGCAGGTTGGCAACACCCTTACCTTGTTTTAACCTAGATAAACCATTAAAGTGAATTGGCCCCGATTTATGTGACCTTAGGCATGATTAAAATTGCAAGAAAAAATGCGCGCAAAGCTCCGATGTTTTGACAGGGGCGGAAGATAGACGACAATAGGATAGTTTAAGCAACATTACCCATCTAAATAGTTGCCTAACCACATTTCCGTCTCTTCTCGGACCTGGTTCCGGGCTATAAACTGTCTTGCCTTTTTTTATTTATACATTTACTTTCTTGTCTACTGCTTTGTAGTTTTGCGTTGTATATACTTTTTGTTTGCTTTGTTTGCCCTGGGAATCTTTCTGCTGTTTTTTGCTTTGCACTGTATTTTTATCGTATCATGCTTCTTCCAGCAAGGCCTTAGTTGATGCCCGTCGCCTTCCGTTACTTCTGCGAGCCTCCAAACACTGATTAGTATTTTGCCTTGCAGAGACCCGGACAGGTCAGCTCAGCTGCTTCGTCGATTAGGAGCTTGGACGCAGAGTCAATTCATTGCAGCCCTTCGCATTGTGAGCACTGTTCGTCGGTCGCCAACGGGACACAGCTGTCAGCAGAAGCAGGCACGGTTTTTGTGATGACATTCATTGCCGCCTCGACATCTCAGGCTTACGCAAAGAACGATCGCTACCTCTGGTGAAAGAAAAATCGTTCTTGAACATGTAAACAGCGCCTACAGGGGCCACCTGCAAGTTTCCACTGATGGCTCTGTGAGTAGGCATGAACAGTCACGCTTAGTCGCAGTTGTAGTCTCGTGGGCTAGTCGCCATGAAATAGTAGTTTCGTCAATCATTAGCCATTTCAAAGTCGCGTAAATGTCTATCTCCAAACCACAGAGTCGTCATTCTGTCTGGCTCCAAGTCTGCTCTAGAGCCCCTGCAACTAGTGGCTCACGATGATACTTTCGCCTCTCCCGATGATACTCTCGCGTCTCGACTGTAACCTACCTGCTCCTATCTTAAAACGTTCACTACGGCGACAGGAAAAGAGCGTGAGGAGGAAAGCGGAGGAAGAGGGAACGGCGGTAGCGTGAAGAGTTGAGGAGAGCAACGCGCTGCACGTTCGCTAGAGGCGAAGCCGATCGTCTGTGGCATGCTGTGCGCGCTGCTCAAATCGAAACCTATAGAGCCGCCTCTGTTCAGCACTACGAGCTCCGTATGCGGTCACCTACGGTTCGAGTAACGCTGGAGCTGCTCTCGAAAATCCCATTACCGAGAAGAGTGATCGTCGGCTAATGTTTTAGTGCGCTAGCATTCGTAGTGGCCATTCCCCGCATTTGGGCGGCCTGCCTGCCTGCCTGCCTGCCTGCCTGCCTGCCTGCCTGCCTGCCTGCCTGCCTGCCTGCCTGCCTGCCTGCCTGCCTGCCTGCCTGCCTGCCTGCCTGCCTGCCTGCCTGCCTGCCTGCCTGCCTGCCTGCCTGCCTGCCTGCCTGCCTGCCTGCCTGCCTGCCTGCCTGCCTGCCTGCCTGCCTGCCTGCCTGCCTGCCTGCCTGCCTGCCTGCCTGCCTGCCTGCCTGCCTGCCTGCCTGCCTGCCTGCCTGCCTGCCTGCCTGCCTGCCTGCCTGCCTGCCTGCCTGCCTGCCTGCCTGCCTGCCTGCCTGCCTGCCTGCCTGCCTGCCTGCCTGCCTGCCTGCCTGCCTGCCTGCCTGCCTGCCTGCCTGCCTGCCTGCCTGCCTGCCTGCCTGCCTGCCTGCCTGCCTGCCTGCCTGCCTGCCTGCCTGCCTGCCTGCCTGCCTGCCTGCCTGCCTGCCTGCCTGCCTGCCTGCCTGCCTGCCTGCCTGCCTGCCTGCCTGCCTGCCTGCCTGCCTGCCTGCCTGCCTGCCTGCCTGCCTGCCTGCCTGCCTGCCTGCCTGCCTGCCTGCCTGCCTGCCTGCCTGCCTGCCTGCCTGCCTGCCTGCCTGCCTGCCTGCCTGCCTGCCTGCCTGCCTGCCTGCCTGCCTGCCTGCCTGCCTGCCTGCCTGCCTGCCTGCCTGCCTGCCTGCCTGCCTGCCTGCCTGCCTGCCTGCCTGCCTGCCTGCCTGCCTGCCTGCCTGCCTGCCTGCCTGCCTGCCTGCCTGCCTGCCTGCCTGCCTGCCTGCCTGCCTGCCTGCCTGCCTGCCTGCCTGCCTGCCTGCCTGCCTGCCTGCCTGCCTGCCTGCCTGCCTGCCTGCCTGCCTGCCTGCCTGCCTGCCTGCCTGCCTGCCTGCCTGCCTGCCTGCCTGCCTGCCTGCCTGCCTGCCTGCCTGCCTGCCTGCCTGCCTGCCTGCCTGCCTGCCTGCCTGCCTGCCTGCCTGCCTGCCTGCCTGCCTGCCTGCCTGCCTGCCTGCCTGCCTGCCTGCCTGCCTGCCTGCCTGCCTGCCTGCCTGCCTGCCTGCCTGCCTGCCTGCCTGCCTGCCTGCCTGCCTGCCTGCCTGCCTGCCTGCCTGCCTGCCTGCCTGCCTGCCTGCCTGCCTGCCTGCCTGCCTGCCTGCCTGCCTGCCTGCCTGCCTGCCTGCCTGCCTGCCTGCCTGCCTGCCTGCCTGCCTGCCTGCCTGCCTGCCTGCCTGCCTGCCTGCCTGCCTGCCTGCCTGCCTGCCTGCCTGCCTGCCTGCCTGCCTGCCTGCCTGCCTGCCTGCCTGCCTGCCTGCCTGCCTGCCTGCCTGCCTGCCTGCCTGCCTGCCTGCCTGCCTGCCTGCCTGCCTGCCTGCCTGCCTGCCTGCCTGCCTGCCTGCCTGCCTGCCTGCCTGCCTGCCTGCCTGCCTGCCTGCCTGCCTGCCTGCCTGCCTGCCTGCCTGCCTGCCTGCCTGCCTGTCTGTCTGTCTGTCTGTCTGTCTGTCTGT
Source organism: Amblyomma americanum (assembly GCF_052857255.1). Lineage (NCBI taxonomy): Eukaryota > Metazoa > Arthropoda > Arachnida > Ixodida > Ixodidae > Amblyomma > Amblyomma americanum. The sequence goes on along the minus strand of NC_135506.1, from coordinate 63,836,947 downwards.
CTGTCTGTCTGTCTGTCTGTCTGTCTGTCTGTCTGTCTGTCTGTCTGTCTGTCTGTCTGTCTGTCTGTCTGTCTGTCTGTCTGTCTGTCTGTCTGTCTGTCTGTCTGTCTGTCTGTCTGTCTGTCTGTCTGTCTGTCTGTCGGTCTGTCTGTCTGTCTGTCTGTCTGTCTGTCTGTCTGTCTGTCTGTCTGTCTGTCTGTCTGTCTGTCTGTCTGTCTGTCTGTCTGTCTGTCTGTCTGTCTGTCTGTCTGTCTGTCTGTCTGTCTGTCTGTCTGTCTGTCTGTCTGTCTGTCTGTCTGTCTGTCTGTCTGTCTGTCTGTCTGTCTGTCTGTCTGTCTGTCTGTCTGTCTGTCTGTCTGTCTGTCTGTCTGTCTGTCTGTCTGTCTGTCTGTCTGTGGGGGGGGGATCCGACTGTGCGGCCTGCTCGTGCCCCCATCCCCCCCGCCACCAGAGAACGGCCGGGGTAGTTTCTAGTTTCGGCTACAAGGCTTTGTTCCGGTGCAATGCCAGCGGGGGAGATGGGTTGTCCGGGGCCCATCCTCTGGGGATGCAAAACCGCATGGGAGTGGCAGCAACTCCCAAGCGACTGTCATACCCCTGTCACACGGGAACCGCAAAGGCCTTTGAGAATCAGGTCCTTATATCCAAAGGCATAAGGAGTGCAACTACACGACACAAATGTTGCGCCTTTGCCGCTTGGAGGCGAACGTGCCCGTCAGAGACCTTTGGAGCCCAAAGGCGCGGCCTTCGAGAACCTGCGGTCGCAGTGGCATCCAACGTGAAAAAGTAAAAGCAATAAAAAATAGATACAGCCAACAATGTTAGAAAACATCATTTTTAAATACGAAAGGTGTGTCTGGCTTTGCTTTTTATACGGGTGTTTATATTTTATGCCCATGTTTCAAGACAGTGAAAGTGCTGGAGCAACACCGAGTGCCCATGGTGGCCAAGGTAATACAAAAAACCTGCCGCTGCTGATGAGTGTAGCTGTCGCAGTTCTTTTAAGGAAGCAGTTAGAATGAAAAAATTGTTTGAGCTCAACGAATGAACAGGATACACCGCAAATTTTAAAACACTCACTTCAACCGCCTCGAGCCCAGCAGCGGGTGCCAAGCCTGAACGACAGTTTCACCCTTGGGCTGCACCTTGTGCCTGCGTCGCTGCTCCTTTAAGCTTTCGTTCCCTTGGTGAAAAATGTTGCCTTTGCTGGAAATACCTTAGAGGAATGCCGTGTGACAGGAGTATTAGTGCCAGTCGCGCTCATGTGGTCCGACACCTGAGCGGAGGCAGGCCTAGAGACACGCCAGGCTGTACCCACGAAATCCGGCGGGGGAGGCATCTCAAAAGATCAAAAGGTTTACAAATACATGCTACTCGCCTCCGCACGCGGTGGCATGCAAGTCTGGAGGCCGGCGTGCTGGTTTCTGGATACGGAGAGGCCAGGTCCGCGCGGGTGTTCACGACAGCCATGCTCCTCGGAAGCGATGCCTCGGGGAAGCGGCCTCACGGCTGACCGCAGGGCGGTAGTGGCCATTGCGGGACGCCTAGGTAGGGGGCGTAGTACGGCCAGTGCGAAAACCGTCGATGTGCGGTACCGGAGGAGTAGGCCCGGGTCATCACACCCTAAGCCACGTTCTTGGTTTGCGGCCCTGTCAGCCCAGCCTTGAACACTCTCTCCTCAGTAGGCGTGGAGCAAGGTAGGGGAGAAAATAAGTGCATGGTTGGTTCATTGGAATTACAGGCGTGTCCCCCCGGAGGTGTTAGGGCATGGTGCCGAGGGCCGGAGGGACGATAGGCTGACGACCTTGGCCGGATCGCACCGCCCATACTTCCGGTGTCTGAAAAACCACGAAAAGCACTCGACGGCAAGTAGCTGGCAGGTCCGAAACAAACCCTGAAAGTCGTGGAGGGGCCCGAGGTAGGTGACCCCAGGTTAAGTTTTCCTATCTCCGGCGGTCGGGGCCCTTTGTATTTGGTGGGTGGTCGGGCATTCCGTAAGCGGGGCAGCGCCATTAGGCAATCTTGACGCCCTCCCTGCCCTGGCCTGGCAGGCCAGAAATTGAGTCAGGATATATGAAGGATCAAAGGAAAAAACTAGCTGTCCCCATTCCCATCCCAATTCTCATAACTCATTTCATTTCAGCCCCTCCTCTCCGCTACGTCCCAGGGTAGATCAGGGGTGTCTCTCCGGGCCCGCGTCCCCCTGCTATGGGTCGCTATGTAACTTTTTACCCCCCCACCTCATTTTTTCCCATTTTCCACACCTACGGGAAGTAAAATTATATCATTGCCTGTCTTCGGGCCTTTTCATTTATCTTCAGAATAAATTAAGCCTGTTGTACGTTAGGGATGCAGGCCGGGGCTTATTATTTTTCAATCTTTTTAGGTTGCCCCAACCTAACGAATGTCTGTCTCTGCCTGACACAGCCCATTTAGTCGTGAGAGGCTGCTCGGGAAGAGCAACCTTGGTGCAAGCCAACCCAAGTCCCACCAATGACAACACCGGCCATAGCACCTGTGAGCAGAGTCGTAGTGGCACAAGGCAGGTGCTATGGCAGGTGTTGCCATGTCCTCCTTTCACTTTTGTATGAAAGAACACACGCAGCAACGACCACCTTAAAATAGCAGAGCAGCGCAGCACCGAAGCACAGCATGCTAGCGCACATATCCGCATTTGGCCTGATTACCCAAATCGACTGACTTTTTCGTTCAACCCCGCACCACTGCCCAAATTGCTGCTAGGAATACACTATCAAGTGCTCCCGATGTGATGTTTACCCCATCAGTAAGATCCGCTTCTTGACCAGGATATTGTTCTATAAATGGGTTGAGGTCCACGTGGAAACCCAAAGAAATTACCATTATAACGCCATTTTTTGATGTTGAACAACAATTCTGGTAGCAAAAAAAGAGCCTTTAAACAACGCTAAAATGTGACATAACGTTTCCAACGTAATTTCGACCAAAAAGCATAACAGAGTTTTTTTTTTTTTTTCAGAACAGAGCTTGTATATAGAAACAAATTAACTGACGTAATTTTTTTTTTGCAACTCGTAAGATTAGTGAGTTTATGCGATGACAACGAAAGTTAAAGAAAATAAGCAAGGTTCCTGCACTGTTTGTTTCTTGCAAAGAACAACAGAAAACGACGTATAGAACTTCGTGTATTAGGCGTGAGTTCGCACTTCGCAGTTATGTGGTTGCTGGACTCCTTTAAATATTGGCTGAAACCGGAGTATTGTTGTTCGTGCGTTCCAGCTCGATGCAGGAGCTCAGAAACATTGTCACAAATTCACGGCACTCGCGTACCAGACGTTAAGACTCACAAGACCTCCCTCTAAAACTAAGTAGAACGAATGTTCATCAGTCGTCGAGGGGTAGCGCTACCAGCTCCCGACTCAGGGTGCAGCAGTGCGAGTCCCGGCTGGACCATTTTTTAAGAGCGTTAGCTATTAGTACTTGTGTTTGTCAAGGACGCGTCTGTCTGCAATGAATGTCAAATTGACCAGAACAGTTATGACATGACCACACTGTAACACAGAGAAACAGTGAGCGCGTAGGGCCTCATTTGATACCTAAACCGTCATCTGTTATGTATACGCCAGTATAGCGGCCATCATAGTTTTAACCCCCTCAGGACCACAATTTGCATAACATTTGAGGGCAACCCGTTTGACGCAGTATGTTCGAAGTGGTGTCAAATAATGACTTGGCATGTTCCTCAGGATAAAATTAATAACTTAGATGAAGCCAAAAATATGTGTGGGGTTCACACCAGCGACCTTTCCGCCCCATACCGTGCTTTCCGAGGACAATCAGACAGCCATTACGGCCGAACGGTTTGCCGCAGGGGGTTCCGGATGGTGTCAAACGATTCGTCGTGTTGTGGCGCATACGTTCTTGAAATGCATTAACTAATATAACGAGGTGATAAACGACATATAGCGAAGGTGGCTGTAAATCGCAATAGCAGTGCAAAATCTACGAGGTAGATGGCGCTGCTTGTGCCTTAGAAGAGATGTTGCCAGAAAGGAAACATCCGGGGATGTCTGGATTTGGTTTTCTCCACGTTTGCTGAGGACACCGATGTAAACACTTGAAGCTCCCGTAGTTAACGCTCAAGTTGAACACTGAGGCAGTGTTTTTCTTTTTTCTGGTTTTCTTTTTTTAAGGGGACTACCTAGTGCTAATTGAATAGAGTCGCTACCCTCTTGACCAATGAGCAATTGTGTAGTGACGTCATTACTGTTGTTCTATGTGACCGTTGTGGGGTGCTTGATTATCGGCGTTAGGTCATGTGGTTTGACGTCATGACCTTCCTTACCATTTGCGATTTTCTGGACACGCCAACGCCGACAGCTGGTTTTTCCGCTTATTGTGACCCTGAACGATGTCCCATTAAAAAAAGATCAAGGGCACAGTGAAAGCATTCCCGTCCCACGCCGGTGCACACGGGACGCAACCAATAGCAGCGATTTTGGTTGGGGATGGAGTAAATAACGCACGGGATGGGGATCCCGAAGGTGCAGTTATCTGTGCAAGAGGAGGAAAAAGAAGGCTTTCACTCGTGCATGGTTTCCTGGGCGCGGAGCGGGCACTCATCTCTGCCCCTAGGACCGACGTCGTAACAGCCGTCCCAGGGCTTCAGGCAGCGAGACAGCGCAGTTTCCGGTGAGCGGCAGAGGCGTCATGGCTGAAACCGGGGAACTTGATCCAGCCCTTTTATAAGGGAGAGCCTTTCCACAGATCGTTTCCTCCACTTGGTAGATTGAGGATGTCGGCAAACCACGCCCACTGTAGATACAGAACGGAAACACGCTGCGTTGGCGCCAAGACGTCAGCCGATGGGCGCTGTCATGTACTGGCAGTCATGGCTAAGGATTCAGGACAGCCCTCAGCCCGTGTCGCTAAGCCTACTGGCCTATCACGTTCTGTTTTGCAGCCAGTCGGCTCTTCTTTTAATTTCTAACGTCCCGGATGGTGTCAAAGCGCTATTTTTCCATGTGCGAAGCCATGCACCCCGTGGTGGCGGTCAGTGCCACCCGTTGCGTTTCTCCAGAATTCCTGCATGGTAACGAGCTTCTGCGCGAAATTCGTCTGCTGAGAGGGGGAGAGGCTGTTTACCGGCAGTATCGTGCAGCGCAATATTACAGGCTCTGCAACTCTGGCCTAGTGGTGCTTCTTATGCTCCAGAATGAACCTACGTCAGTGGTTGCTTGTGGTCAATATGGACCTCTGGTCCATTGCCCATGGCCCTCTGGTCTATATATAGCGTGCTTCTATCGTGAGGAAATAAGTCTTGTAGTGCCCGCTCCAGCAGCACGCTGAGTAAAACACACTGCACTTCATCCTTCGTATCTTGAACCATTACGCAACAGCAGTCAGCCATAACGACCACGCAAATAAGCTTTAGCATCAGTTGCTTATTGGCGCTCTTTCTTGCTCATCAAGCTTTTGGCAATAATGCCGCAAGTTCCCTGGCTCTTCCCCGTCCTTTGAGGAGGTAAGAGACCGTGACACGTGCAGCCCACGGAAAGTGATCATGGTGCCATTTTAGTGACCAACGTCGATAACCTGATTACATAGTGTTCCATCTTCAGGGCGCTCATTCCTCAACCCACCTGCACAATTATGTCATTTGCCAGAAGGTAGAAGGATGGATGTGCACTTAAGGCCCACTGTGATGATGGCGATGTCCATGTTTACCTCACCAGGACTCGTTCAAATACACCTAGCTACAAAAGATTACCTAAACTGTATCCAAAGAAAACGGCCCTGGAGCTAACGGCCCTTTCGTCAAATAAGTAGTACATCCAATAACTCTTCCCCCTGTCGCATCTTCACCGCATACCATGCCCATCAAGTCCTCTTTGAGCACTAAATCTTGGTCACATGACCATACATGGCGCATTATCGCGAGCGCTTACGTGGCGAACTCGCTGCTTTACCTTCGTCGTATAATAAGGCCAGGATCACGCGGTCCCTGATCCGTTAATCTGAAGAAAGCTCATGTCCTCAAAAACGTAGTTCTTATGCATCCAGTACTCAAGTACACCACCTTGTTCAGTGGGGGTGTTTTCTGGAGTCTTATTTTTTTGCAAAAAGTTTGGATGCCATTAGGGCTCTTTCTTCGCGATACCCAGGACATGTAGTTGTTTGTATGCTCTTAATCACGTTTGAACCTTCAAGAAGCACTCTTCTGACGCTGAAATGTGCCGTGCTGCTATGATTGATTTAATATCGACGACTTCTAGCGGTGGGATCATCAGATATAGTATACAATAGCCTACAGGCGCCAGCACATGCTTAGCGGAAGCAGGATCGCGGGAAGATTATAATTGCCTCAAATGTCTGCGTATAAGAAAAGTTATCAGATTAAGTGTGCAATATTAGGAGGGGGCAAGCCTAGGATACTAATGCTCTAAAACAGTATTGGCCAAAAACATTCCCTCGTATCGTAGTCTTCATAATGTACAAGAACTCGGGTGCAAGACAGGAACACCGTCCTTTTTCTTCTTAAAAAGAAATGCTCCCAATTTTCCAATATTCAAGGCTAATCATCCTTTACATCCGGATTCAAAACTGCGACTCATTAATGGAATGACTCGCCAGTACACGGCAATTCGCTTGCTGTATTTCGCTCAAAAGTAGGACCCTATTTCTAAACTATAACATTTTATTGTATCTCCGCCTTAATGGTATGCCGCTTAGTGTTATTAGGTAAATTCACATATATTCAAAGCTGGTAATTTTCTGCTTTATATTCATACATCACTCGGGGCCCTCATACCGCTCCTGGCACAGTGGTACAGCGGTTGCGTGATGGACTACTGCCCCCGCAGGTATCGCGACCAATTATTAATTTCACTACCACCTGCCATGGTGGGCAGTTTGCCATGCAGAGCCCGCGTCGCGTCACTCGTCAAGGCTGTCGCTCTTTCCATAAAACCTGAGGATGCACAGGCAGTGTTTGAAAAGGTTCCACCTTTTGGGTGGAACCTTTGGGTTGCTGAATCAAGTCACGGAACGACACTGCACTTAATATCACCCTAGGCTCGCACATAATGCAACCGATTAAGAACCCCAAGTAGAGTAGCGCCGGTTGAGCTGGATTCTCATCGTAATTTATATATCTACTGACGCCGGAAACAGTCACATGACCTCTAGAGATACGTGAAAAAAATCGTGTATTTTAAGCGGTTTGTACAACTGTGTTCTAAGCATTCTGTCAAGGTGAAGCACAAGGCCACAAAAACTCCGAATTGTCGCTGACATAAAGTCACGAGAGGACTCAAGTATTCGCGTACCGAAACTTGAGCTCAGTTACTCGCAACTTATAATATAAAGAGCACACAGGAACCGAGTTAGCATTACCTGAATAGGGCCTTACTCGTTCGAAAGCAATGAATACAGAATAAGTATTACATGTAGCATCAAATAAATTCAAAACCAGACATTGTGGTAAGTAAAACTCTTGTGCAGAGTGAACGACTTCATTATAATTTGAAGGTGAAGCAAAAAGCTAATAAAAAATATCAAGAGTAAAACATGGCCTTTAAGCCTCTGTGGCACATCTTTTGCAGTGCTGTCTATAGCCAGAACTGCTCTCGAGAGCGACTTACTCTTTGTAAACAAATGAGACATGAAATGAAATTATCGATGGAAAGACGGCCTTCACTCACGCTTCGGTATCGCAGTGAGGTTGTATTATTCTCCTCTATCTGTTACCGGTGGAGCTTAGAGCCTCTACTGTTGGCCGAAATCGTCATGACCACGTGGTCCGTATGCTGTACGTCTTCCTTCACAATTTCACACCCATTCCAGCACTTCAGTGAAGAGCAGAAGAAGGATCCCAGATGGACTCGACCGTATCGGTTTTCGTGGTGGAGGGCGAGGTGAGGTGACATCGTATCCTGTACTTGCTTTTGCGCGAACGTTTTCATTCTTTCCCACAAAGCGGACACATTTACCAAAGCTTCTGGCTCATGACATGCTCCGTGGATGATGCGCTAAAAGACACAGCACAACACTCCCTTGTCTCTAAACCGGCAGACTCAGGCAGCCAAAAGAAGGCGCCCATGGCATTCGCTGCGGCATCTTCAGAGTCGCCGCACCTTCACATAGCTGATCCTGAAGGAGCGAAATGCCTACATTAATTCCGAATTGCTTATCACCTCAGTGCGAGCCTATTCATGTACCAAGAGTAACAGGGATCTTGCTCGCCACGCCACCCTAGGCTGTGGTGTTACGGGGGCAATCTTCCGCCCGCACTCCCACTCCGTGGATGTAGCGTCTTCGGCCACTAACCGCGGTGGGATTCGTGCTCGACTGAAACAAAGCGCCGGGCACAACAGTCGCAAATAATACAGATAGCGGGATAGCTAGCCACAGAAACATGAATAAGGCATTGTTCAGAGGTAGAAGGCTACGTCGGAAGCGCTTCCGAACTACTGGCAGCGGCAGGGGTGCGACTTTGGCGGCGAACATTTTCACGCACCGAGAATAGCGGCCAGGTCTTCCCGTACACGCCGAATTCTTGAGGCAAAGCCAACCCCTGGAGTTTTGCGGCGGGAGGGGGCGCTCGGGAGGCGCTTGCTTCGCTGCACGGAACCAGAAGCCTGGCGGCAGGGCGCGATGGACTTTCCGTGCGCCTGCTCGCGATGCTCGTCGGATCCCGAAATGGCTCTCACCGGCTCCACTGAATTCCACGTAGCTGTCGAGGTGGCACACACTGCTTCCTCTTCCCCAGAAAGCACCTTGCCCCTTCTCCCAGCCAGAGCTGTCCCGACGCATGATGGTGATGATGGTCGGCCGCGTCGAGAATGAGGATGAACAGGTTGTGCACACCGTGGAAGGTGAAAAGTCACCTAACTGGTCAGCTGATTGAACTTTCCGTCGTTTCGGCTTGTGTTTGGAATCTCTAGAGGGCTAATATCGTAACGCAGCGTCACGTTTCCGGAATTCTGAGAACTGATTGGCTAATGCCTTCGGGCAGCTACATACCTGATTGCAATCTTCTGCCTAGCCATAATAGTTAAGCAGTGGCTAACCACCTCTTCAAGTAGGCTTGTTAGAAACGCTAATGCTTTCTGTCCTGAAACTAGAGCCAAATGAGCGTGTTTAAGATTATTGCACCAGATAGCTGTAATTCACGTGCAGGTGTTCACCCATCGCAGTGGCTGAGGGATGAGTGACTCAGGTACTGAGCCGTGGGCCGGGTATAATCCAGGCCGCGGCGGCCGCGTCTCAGACGAGGGGAAACAAGTCAAAAGGCGCCCGTGTGCACTGCGATGTAAGCGCACGTTAAAAAACCGAAGGTAGTCGAAATAATTATAAGCTCTCTAATAAGGCGGCCTCCCAATATGGGTCGCTTCGGAACCCCGAAATTCAAAGCAAGATGCTTCGAGACGCGTCAGATATGCTTAAAAGAGGAACACCCGGAACAAACTCGTAAACGCTGATTGAACACTCATTTAAAATTGAGTTTTTCAAATTATATTAATTTAATTAAATTGGTTTTTGAGGAACGTAAATGATGCAGTAACTGTCTCGCATATCTCGGTGGACACCTGAACCGTGCCATAAGGGAAGGGACAAAGGAGGGACCGAGAGAAGAATGGAAGAAAGAGGTTGCGTAGTGGAGGGCTCCAGAATATTTCTGATCACCTGGGGGTACTGCTTTCCACCCATCGCAAGGAAACGTAAATTACCTGAATCATTAAATTATGAAGAACACTTTAATTGATAACTTCGTTTCATTGTTATTAACCACTAACTGGAAACGTCATTGCAAAGTATACCTTTAGTCCTTTGTATTTTAGGCGCATTTCTCTTGATGTGGCGTTGATGGAATTCGTAACATATATAATTCTGCATCTTTGTAGGCACTATCTTTGATGACACTATGATTTATGCAAATAAATATTAAATTGTCGGTTTTAACATCCCGCCCGCACATTGGCTACGCGTAACGCCGTATAATGGAGGACGCCGGATTCATTTAGACCGCGGGAGGTTCTTTAATGTGCGGTGAGATCGCGCAAACAGGCTGGCGGTTTTTATTTTGCTTCCGTCGAAATACCGCCGCCACAGCAGCGATCGAACGCGCTACCTTGGAATCTCTAGCCAAACGGCAAAGCGACTCAGCCGTTGCGGCTGGTCCACTGCTATTTGCTATTTCTCACATTCCGCGTATCTAAGCAGATTCCAGTTATGTATACCTTTCTAGCCGGCAGGTACCCTTGCTGTAATAATCCCGGTTGGGATTGGATGCGCATATAAGCAAACAAACCAGTAAAATCAAAGTTTACGTAAACATTGATTCCAGCTTCGGGTACTCTTGCATTTTTGTATCCCAAACTTCTGACACCACAACACCAAAATTAGCATTTTTTGCTCTCAAGGCCTGTATTTTCGACACCACAGTCTTCGCTCTAAAAATACGGCAGAAACACATGCACCCACACTAATCTTTCTTTCTGCGTGTGTGAGTGCGTATGTGCAGGCGCCCACAAAAGTTTTCTAAACACGAAAATTACAAGAAGGCTTAATTTCAGTTCAGTCTACGCATGCTGCCACGAACTAATCGGTGTGCTGCGTGCTTTCCTACGCGACCTTTGAGGTGCGCGTACTTTCCAATGCACTTCTATATACCTACTTGTGCCACTTGTAGCAGGTAAATCTAGCAGTTTTTGATTTCGGCGTTCCGAAATCTTTTGTGGGCACCACTATATTGACAGCCATGTTCATCTCAATTTACCCTGAAGAACATAAGATGAAGCGCCCCGTTCGTGCTAACTGCTACTTAAATTTTACGTTTGTGTATCACCAGGCCGCACCGCTTATGCTGGCTTCAAAATGTCGTGGAGATTAAGTTT
>NC_135506.1:63703570-63821070 GCF_052857255.1 Amblyomma americanum | reverse complement strand
AAAGGAATATACGCTATACAAATACAGGATGTGGAAATACATGTGGTGTGCTGCACCGCGCATGGTTACTGCGCTCTTTCCTTTCTGCAAAAAAAATTTTCGCATTAAAATTGTAATCCAACCGTTCGTCGTACAGCATTCCGGGTGATGTCATACGTGCGCGTGTGTGTCTGTGCTGTGTGTGTGGGAGGGTGTCCTTGGTTACCGGAATCAGAACCTAAACTCCACATTGCAGCGCTTCTATGTAAACTAACCGGGAAGCAATGGGGTCGTGCAGCGTCCCCGAAATGTATACCACCAGATACTCTGCGCATCAAAGACTTGCAGCTTAACAATTCTTCGAAACGTTAATATCAGAATTCTCAGGTTTGCTGCGAATATTCTTGCCAATCCGCAGGCCGAGGACGCCATTCGCAATGCCAGTATTGCTGCTATGAATGCGACAACGGTACCGGCGACGAACCAGAGCGCCTGGGAGAAGGCTGCGGGCCTCTTCCAGATCTGCATTACCTTCACCAACGAACGAAGGAATCAGGTTAGTTGCAAGAACAAAGAAGTCACTGGTGTAAGCACATCTGGTGCAAACGCACTCCCCGCGAAGGACGGTGCTTAATCTAGCTTCCGCTCTGTAAACTAGTTTCATCCGGATTGAACAACTGTCTCATTACTTAGTGGACACCCCAACCGCACCGATGAGGAAGAGAGAACGATGGGGATGAATGAAGAAAGAGGGAAAAAAATGCCGCAGTGGAGGACTCTGGAATAATTACGGCTACCTGGGGATCTTACAGCACACGGACATCTTTTGCGTTTCGCCTCCATCGAAACGTGACCACCGCGGTCGGGCTCGTACCTAACGGAGGGTCTACACATCGTTGTTTTGAGCAAAGAATAGAAGCGTAACTGGCTTCCTGGGTCAATGAAGAGCTCAGTTGCGGATTGAGGCACGTGGCGGTGGTGTCCGCCTACAATGTGAGGCAGTTACGCGCTTTTCATTTTTTCAATGAGTTTATTCACGGAGATTTTCGACTGCGAATAGAAAACGTGTAACCCTGTACACAGCGGAGAGGGTGGCTTTCTGGCCCTACGTGGTTGGGATCTAGAGGCCCTAGCAAATGTGGCGAGGGCTCTTTGTCACCGGGTGTATCTGTTGCTAAACTGTCTTCGTCGCCTCAGATGGCGCTGTTGTTCCGACGCGCGTCCTTTCTATCTTTCCTCTCGCATCTCTCTCTACTCTCCTACTGTCTGCATGTGGCAGTGATTGTGGCTCAGCTTGAGCCAGTGGACAGGCCCGTGCACTTTTTTTTCATTCTTCCTTCAGTCGCAACTACAACAACACACGGTTGCCGTTGCACCCCCTAAATTGCTTTTCCTAAATAGCTTGTACAAATCTATCACAGCTTTCGCTGTAAAAAATCGGCTATCTGTAGGCATCTGAAGATCCATGCATCGCCGGGTTCCATAGTGCAATGATATCTGGCGAACAAGAACGCTTTAACCATTAGCATATAATGGCCTTGCGATTCAGGTAAAGATGGATGAGGGTCAGGGAACATGCGCCCACAAAAATGAGCCTGCTTTCATCACGTGGTGCAGGAGCCCCTGGCCGGTTCGTTATAGGACCAAAACTGCGCTTTGCAGGTTCTCTGGACATGTTTCGGTGGTTTCTTTTTTCTCAACGGTTAAAGAATGCAGTCTTGGACTGTTAATTATTCAAGCTACTGAGTGTGCTGCTTGCGGTAACAATTGGGGACTCCTCGCAGAATGACATACTGGAGCCGTGGATGACAGCGCTCAACCTTGCCCCAACGAACCTGACGGCTCCCGTGGCGCTGGACCCCGTGGAGACAATGGTGCGGCTGGCTCTCGACTTGGGCTTTCCCGCACTCTTCGACTTCAAGCTCTTGTACAGATCATTCATCGAAGGAAAACGGGCCATGGAGGTGGGTGCACGTTTCGCTCCTTCACTCCGGGCTGTGATGCGTGCTGCAAAACATTCTTCCTAGCAAGCAAACATGCCCAACACACTCGAACGAATAATTTGAAAATTAGAAAGTTTTACGGAATCGTTATGGGAATATTGAAGACAATGGTCCATTCTTGTGATAAGCAGCAAAATCTGTTTTTTTAAAGTGTTTCCATCAATCACAACGAACAGTTAAGGCTCTCATATAAAACTAACGGTGAGCGCTTTGGAAAAAAATATACAACACTGCCATTGGATGATCTGCGGATATATTGATTGTTTTAGTGATATCTTATACTACATGAAAAATATTGTGTTCGTAAATGGTTTCCCGCTCAAAAATGTTTTTGTCCAGAATTGATGGGTATACGGAAACAAAAAGCAACAGATACGGGTAAAATTCAGGGTATAGTTACCAGGTCTGTCCACAGTAGTTTGCTGTGATATCCTTCGTCGAACGTCCTTGCCAAAATATGAGCACTGAGTGGACGTAGAAAACCAAAGTGGGTTCAGTCCAGAGGTGACATGTTGATACGAATGTCTGTCACAGTGTGAATGCACCAAGTAGTAGTGGTGTGATATTGTTACATCTGCACCATAAATGACACTTCGGGTAATGGTGTCCCCTGTGAATGTTACGTGTGATTATGGCAGTGAATTTTCTGCGAATATGGATGTCCTCGAGCCATTTCCGTTACACTTAAAACTCGATCTAACGAAACCGGATTTTAAGAAGTTCTCCATCGAACGAACAAATCTTAATTCCTCGGTAAGTACCCATAGGATTCAATGTTCTCATTAACCCGAAATAACGAAACAAACTGTCACTAAACCTCATTTAATGTACTTTTGTCGGGGACAACTGAGTAAAAAAGAGGGACGATTTCTCACTTATTTTGCCCACGATGTGTCGTAGCTTGTTGGCAGCGTGCCAGTACCGTGCCATGGCGGAGCACTCACCACTGTGCTAATAAATTAAATTTAATTAATTAGGCACCCCCAGTTGCCTGTCGACTCTACGGAGCTACGCGTTAGAGAGCACGGCCACAAAACCGCGCGCAGTGATACACCTTGATGTTCGAAAAGGGGCCAAGTAAACACGCTGGTTTTATTTTGACGGGGCTGCAAGCTGCGCTGCTGCACGGAACAACGGACTCGGCAGTAGGTGGCGCTTCCCACCTTAGCTTCGAATCCGCTTTACTAGATGGCGCTTCCATGAGCAAGTGCTTCAGGCCGCCTTCGCGGACTTATCATAAGCGCAGGCGCGGGTTATCGGCAAATGCGCTGCCGCAGTAAATTTTGGGTGCCGATACGTTATGAATTCATGTTTTGAAGGACGCAAAAATTTCTTACTCTATTTTACGAATTTCTCGATTTAACAAAATAATAATTCGCTTCTCTACACTTCGTTGAATAAAGTTTTAACTGTATATCTACCTAAGTCATTACGTCACCTATGCAGGCGAAAAAGTTTTCTCATCTACGGTGTGTGAGGTCTCTGAACGAGGATTCGCACTGCAGTGGTCATCAATATGCCCTGTCATCTAGAAGCTTTCCTTATGTAAACTGTAATTCGAGCTACCGTTATCCGAACGTTGTGCGTAATAAGACATTTAACAGGGGAAGTCCATGCCTCCACGTAATTATCGATCATGATTACCAGCAACAAAAGTACCTCGTGCAGGAGAAAGGCCTCTTACAAGGCTCTCTAAGTAGTCCTGCTATACGCCAGCAGTGGCCACCCCGCTCCAACAAACTTCCAAATCTCATTTGCCGACCTTAGCCGCTAACGCATCCATACAGTCCTTTAACTTCCCATGGAGTCCAGTGCTTACGCTTATGATCGTCGCAATTGTTTCTTCGCATTACATACCCTGCCCACGCCCACTTCGTTTTCTTAATTTCGGCTATAGCATTATTAACGTGCGGTTTGCCTATCTAACTGGTCCTTAAGGTTGTTGTTATAGTTCAGTTACAGTTAGGATGTTGTTTCATGACAAGAAGTCGGCGTAATAACATCACACTAACTGAGTTAGCGAGTGGCTAAGGCCTCCTCGTATTGGGCACATGTGTCTTCTTACAATCAGTAAGCGGCGTCCGCGTTTCGATAAAAGCTTCATCAAAACGCTGATTCGTACAAATATTTCAGTTACGCAAAATTCCCGACGTTAAAAGGGCGCTGGGGCCAGAGGAAAGTCACTCAACTAGGATTGATTACCGCATTATATTAACAAAAGAAAATACCTGCTTTTAAAAGAGCTTTTGAGAAGTATAAAACGCCAAACGACGACCAGGCCAAATAACACTGCGAGATGTCGCTCGCTTAAAGGCCTACTTGACCGAAATTCTGCCAACCGCAAAAAGGTTTTTTAATAGGGCACCCCCGCAGTATGTTACCCACAAAACATTACGTTCCAGTTTCAAGCAGTTAAGGCGCTAACACCACGCAAACATCAGCTCTTCACGCAATACCCGAGCAGAAAAAAAGGGCGCCATTACCACACGCCGGAAGTGACTCTTGTTTAAGACGGAGTCAGGATAGGTCCGCTCGATGCGGCTCGGACAAAGCGCTGATAGAGGTAGGGCGTGCAGCATTTTCCTCAGTACATACTGTTTACATGAAACAGCACATATGAAACCGCATAACGCACATCTTTAGTGGGATGAAACACCCAAGAATAAGTGATGATGATTACGGATTTTTATAGAACATAGGCATCTATGGCCAAAGAGCGCCCTGGCCCAAGGTATTTTTTTGATTTCTCAAGGTGGAATCAAAGACCCATTTCCAAAGCATTTCACCCTAAATAAACCCGAGCACAAGACCAAGGGAAACCTTGTAACCATTGTATCCCCGGTGAGTACCCGGCGGCACTGGGGATCGAACCCCGCACCTTCCGCATGCGAGGTGGATGCTCAGGCAAAGGCGCCCGTGTGCTGTGTGCTGTCTGTGCACGTCAGAAGATCCCCAGGTGGTCGAAATTATTCCGGAGCCCTCCACTATGGCACGTCTTTCTTCCTTTCTTCTTTCACTCCTTCTTTTACCCCTTCCCTTACGGCGCCGTTCAGGGGTCCCCCGAGATATGTGAGACAGTTACTGCGCCATCTCCTTTCCCAAAAAAACCAATGTTCAATTTTCAAACGTGTTTTATCTGCTGTGGTAGACAAGAAAACTCCTCGCGCAACCTCAGCGAAGGTGATCGCGCCGCGATGCTTGCGAGCTTTGTTCGCCTCGTCGTATTCGGCTACAGCTTGTGCAATGTTCGGAGATTGTGAAGGAAGCGGGCATAGTCAATGTCACCCAAGTGGAAAAAGTGCTCGTATTATGAAGTCGGCAAGTTTTCAGCGTCCACGCGTGCCGACAGCACGTGTGCATTGTGTAGTGCGTGCAACATTGTTTTTGTCTTGATAAAAAAAATTGACCTGCCTTCTTCTTTCCCTTCTCATTTTTCTCCCCCGTGGAAAGTGATTCGTGCCTTTGCATAGGAAATTGGACCAGGTGCCGTGAATGTGAGGCAAAGCAATAAAGACAGCTGGATGTCAAAAAAGGAAGAGAACTAAGCGCAGTGTAAATCGAAAGAATGTACAAGAAGCCACAATTGTGTCACAAAATAATTTTACATTTTTTCTCTTCGAGGACAGTGGCATCAATACGGTGCCGATAGCGGGCTGGATCACCTTTCCGCGGCACGCCCGTGCAGGCCACTGCGCGTTGCAACATACATGTCGGAGGCCACATCAAACCACTATCTAATCTGCGTCGGCGATCAAATGTCTATATATCTCTCGCTATCTTCATAAATTCCTCGGGTAATAACCAGGTGACGGGGAAGAAAAATTAGGCAGTGGCTTAGCTCTGGTTAAGCCTGGATATACGAGCGAAAAGCTTCAGTTATGCTTCGTCTGACGTCATGGTTATGGTTCGTAGCTTAGCTGGCATTGTATACATTGCTTATCTATAGGTGTAGACTTAGTTACTCAATGGCATATGTTTGCGAGTTAGACACGGCTCACGGTTCCACTCAACTCGACAAATGCTAAACTTAGCGTCTCACGCATACTGTCACTTACCGGCGTCAAATCTCGCAAGTGCCAAAGTCTTTCGCACACATCACAAACATGGACGAACGAGTTGTTCACAAAGTCTGTCATAAACACGCTAGTCACACTCGCACTTTCACTAATTCGTACCACGTGGTCGTTGTAATGGCGAGTCTTGGGATTTTCCTCTTCTGACTCTCTTTTTTCCTCTTCCTCACTCGTTTGGCTGCTGCTGGCTGAAGATGCGGCCAATACACGCTTTTCGGCTTCTTTCCGACGTCGTTTAGCAATGCTTATTTCCCGTTGTTCAGGCGTTTCGGCTGCACGTTTAGCTTTGGCTTTATCATTTTTTCGCTGTTCAGCACACTTCCAAGCGAGTACTTCTGGATCGGACGAATTTAGTTTCTCAGCTTTTCTGCGTAGTCTAGTAGCAGCCGCACTCTCCTTCCCTTCCATGTCGAGTGCGCACGCCTATTCTCCGGCAAGCGCATTATACAGCCTCCTTGCGCATGCACATGACGCACATGTCCAGTAGCGCGCGGCTGCGCCGAAAGGTCAGGCGACGGAGTTGGCGGCGGCGACGGCTATGGCAGCGGCGAGGAGTGACCACCTGCGCTGTGCGTGACGTCACTCGTTTTCGCGCATGCGCATAGCTAACCAGTTCGGCTCACGCAAAGCCCGGCTCTGACCCGCATAGTGTTCAATATGACACTGCGAACTTCACATATCTCCGCAGAACTTTATCGCCGAAAGAACGTCAACATAGACAAAAAAAAAGACAAACACTCGAATTTTACTGAGAGCAAAAACTGGCAGGAGTCTTCCGCTTTGTGCTTTTAACGTAGGCGCTTCCGCAAGAAAAAATTGGGAAATTGAAAATTGGTTTTTGGGGAAAGGAAATGGACCCGCCGCGGTGGCTCAGTGGTTAGGGCGCTCGACTACTGATTCGGAGTTCCCGGGTTCGAACCCGACCGCGGCGGCTGCGTTTTTATGGAGGAAAAACGCTAAGGCGCCCGTGTGCTGTGCGATGTCAGTGCACGTTAAAGATCCCCAGGTGGTCGAAATTATTCCGGAGCCCTCCACTACAGCACCTCTTTCTTCCTTTCTTCTTTCACTCCCTCCCTTATCCCTTCCCTTACGGCGCGGTTCAGGTGTCCAACCGTATATGAGACAGATACCGCGCGATTTCCTTTCCCCAAAAACCAATTATTATTATTAAAGGAAGTTGCGCAATATCTGTCTCAAATCTCGGTGGACACCTGAACCGCCTCTCAGCACATAGCACACGGGCGCTCACAGCTCACAGCACGCGGACGCCTTTGCGTTTCGCCTCCATCGAAACGCGGCCGCCTCGGTTGGGATCGAACTCGGGTACTCCGGATTAGTAGCCGAGCGCTCCTACCCGCTCTTTGAGTTGCACCACCTGAAATTTCATTACGCCCTATAACTGCGTCGCAAGCACCACAATTGGCATTGCTACTGAGCACTTCATAAGAGCATAAGGAACACTGGTGTTACTGCGGAGAATCATTTGCTGAAGGCTGCGGGATTAGCACTGTTTGCCCAAATGTTTTACCAGTGATGCAACAGCAACGACTTCGGTTTAAGTTGATTCATTTACCGAGCTCTGAGAACGCAAACTTCTAATAAAGAACTTGTTTTTTTTATACGAACACTTTTCGTGCCACGGTTTATCGGGGTTTGACGTCCCAAAGAGACTCATCTATGAGAGCGCCGTATTGAAGGGCTCCGAAAATTTCGACCACCTGGAGTTTTTTAACGTGCGCTGAAATCGCAGGGTACACGGGCCTCTAGAATTTCGCCGCCATCGACATTCGACCGCCGCGGAGAGGATCGAGCCCACTTCTTTTTTTTTCTGATATGCGTCAATATAATCTCTGAAGGCAAACTTTGGAACTGAGGTTTGCAGAACTAACCGACTGGGTACTTCGCTCCACTCAGGAATTCCTAAAGTAATTGCTCTGCTTAAACCTCTGCCCAGAGGCAATATCGGCTCTTGGCAGAGAAGGCCAATTTGGGATCTTCTACAGAATTAAGTTCCTCCGACGTTACCACTGCATTTGCAGGCTTTGTGAGTTGTAAGGAACCTGAGGGATTTCTTCTGGGCCAAGCTGTTTGCCTCGTTGTGCGTAGCCAATTTTCCAGAAATCTTGAAGGTATGATGAACTCCGTCCCCATCCATAACAATTCGGACTACCACGAATTCTTAGAAGCAAACTCGTCGACCTCCTTACTTTTGAAAAGGGGTGTAGATTCGCATTCATACCTCTCTATGGCATGCCGGTGTCTCTGCAATCTGTCACTTTGTCACACTGCTGCGGGCAGCTTTGTACCTTAAGGATACGGATGCATAGGAGGAACCCCTGCATTGCACCCTTACTCGCTCTTTCTGTCACTGCTCTCCGATTTGAGGCGCATAATAAAGTTTACTTTCTCTATCCCTGCATCAAAGAAAACAGCTGTGGCAGCAACACCGGCAGAGTAAGGAAAGTTATTTCTTCTAATATTTGACAATCATTTCCACGTGTACCTGCTCGAGACGCTATCAAACCGAGCAAGAGGTTTTGCTGATCGCACTGCTGTATGCAGCATCGACTGAGGTGGCGGCTCTGCTAACACTCGCAAGAATTTCCAAGGAGCCATTGCGGCCATCCCACGATGCCTACAGTATCTTAACCAACCCTTGAAAGGCACTTAGTTGTGTCAGTTGAGCAATCTTCTCAAACACATAATAGTTTTGCTCTGTGGTCTTCTTTAACACAACGCACCTAAGTGAACAGAGTGTCCTATATTCTAAAGAAGTAAAATTTGTTGAGTGCATCGATTACACATGAAGTCAACCCGGTGGCAGGAATAGGCAATTTTTTTATAGTTGAGTAAGATTAGGATGGATCCACCCGATGTATAGCATGGAACAAGCAGCCACGATGTGTAATCATGATTGTTTCTTTCTCTTTTTCTCCTTACTCGTTGTGCAGATCACGACTAGCTACATCTTCGAAGCGTGGCTCACGAAACGCGCCCGAGTGCTCCAGCGGGGACAACGGAGACTTAAGAGCTGGTTCAGAAGCTGGTTTTTCATATTCCCCAGTTTCAGGAACGAGAGCAATGCCACGCTGTTGTATCTCTACGACGAAAAATGTAAGCGCATACCGTTGTTTGTTTTCTATTGACCTCCACGCCTTCAATATCACGCTTTGCTCAGTAGAACTCCTCGATAGGATGTACTCGACAATTATCGTTGCGGTGAATGAAAAATTAAAGCATCGGCTGTTGTCTGCTCCGTAACGCTCTGTAGTGAACGAAAGGGGTCCATATGCTGTTGAGGTGATAAAACTGTTGAGCCAGGCACATGTGCAGGGATTGGCGGACTACGGTAGCTGTTCAGCGCGAACAGGTGCCGCACCCTGCCGTTGCGCACAGTGCTATATATTTACCGCTATTCTTTCTGCCTGCCCCTCACCTCTGGGAAACATTATTTTCCTTTTTTTTCTCTGCCCACACTAATATATATCTCCTCACCTCTTTCATTTCATTTCTCCAGTCCGCCTGCTATCCCTTCATTTCCGCTGCCACAGCTCAGATGCTTCCAGTATCGATGGCAGATGCCGGGGCCAGCAAAAAAACTTTTCTTTCCTTTTTACTATTATTTTAAATAAACCACACCTACTACTAATACTGTTTTCTTTTGCATATCCAGTTAGTGCGCTTTCCTTTTCCTTGAACCAATTTGAGTTATTTTCGCCAGACGTTTTTCCCGCGCCCGTCGTCTTCGCTTCGGAGCAGGCTGCTTAGACGCACCTCTATTCATCTATTCTTTTCAATTTTAATTTCTTTGGCTTCTTTTATTCGCACAACGAAGCGATGTCCAACCTTTATATCAACACGTCAGAGCGAGAGTCGAGTCGATTATTCAAGGAGATAGCGGGTTTTAAAAGAGAGGGGGAGCAGTGAAACATCCTGCATTCCATTCCTGGATGCTTGTACATTTTCGTTCAAAAAGTGGGCTCAGGTCAACTTCCATCCTGGTGATGTGAACACTCTTACAACGGCCCCGTTAGAGCCAGTCGCCCATTCACTTTTCCTTCCATTCTTTCTTCGTATACAGCCACTTTACACATACATACATGAAATGCAAAAGACGCCCGAGTCCTTTTTAGGACGTGTTTCCCCTAGGTGTCGAAAACTTCAGTTGGCGGAAATTTATCCACAATTCTGCGGTGCCTCTTTCTCTTATTTACATAGAGAGAGAAAACCTTTATTTCCACCAGAAATGGTGGGGGTTAACACCTCGCGGAACGCATGTAGGTGACCAGAGGTTGTCTGCAACCGCACACTAAGGACTAGTGGACGAACTTTGCACAGCCTCAGTCGCCAGATGGATTATGGAGCGTTGTAGCTTTAGATCGGGGCATCACAGCGTGGTCTCCCACATCGTTTTATTTCTCAATTTGCCGTCCCCTGGGGGTGCGTGCACTGCAATATTATATTGTCTAACGTGCCTATTGCACCGCAGGATTTTCATTCAGCGTCTCTCTCGTCTGAGTCATGCTTCTCTATAAGGAATACATACCGTTCCCTGCCTGCAGGCGCCGCCAAGTGCGGGCCTCCGAAGGGCCGAGTGCTCTGTAGGGGGATGCGTAGACCCTCCTTCCGAGCTTGAAATGTTCGGTTTTTTCGTGGAATGAATCCAGGGTGTCTTTTGAATCGCTAACGTCTGGCGGCGACGCGGCTCCCCGGAAGAGAGATGCTCGGGCGAGCCTGTGCACTGCCTCGCTGCTGGACAATTCTGCGTGAGCTGGTGCCCAAATCAGGGAGATCCCCCGGTCGAGCGTTCCTTCCTCTAAGATCTCTCTCGCTTCTAGCGACATTCTACCTCTACTGTAGTTCCTGATGGCTGCCTTACTATCGCTAACCACGTATCTGTCCTTGGTGCTGGTGCAGGCGAGCGCTATCGCCACTTCTGCTGCGGATGTGACGTCCTCGCCGGTGCCCGTTTTAAGGACCGCGGCTTCGCCGAGTTCGTCGACGACGGCGGATGCGGAGTTGCCGAGTATTTCTAGCGGCGTCTCTGTACGCTACTATTTCGGGGGGGTACCCAATTTTGTCGCCAAAAACATAGCTCGGTGCTTTCTCCTCTCCTCGTCGTGCTAAGGGTGCATGTTCCTCGGGATTGGGGTAACAGTGAGGAACTTTCCAAGTTCTGCCCGGATGCCCGCTTTTTCTTCTTTCGCACTTCTATCGATCTGCAGACCCACCCATTCGAGGATCTGCCTTCCTGCCTTGGTTTGGGTGAGTTTCCAGCTTGGCTGTTCGCGTCGCCTCAGCAAGTTCTACTCAAGTGTTGCTTACCCCCATTTTGCGGAGTAGCTCCGTGGAGGAAGATATTGAGAGCCCGAGGGCTCTCTTTATGCATTTTCTTATGAGGGTCTCTAGTTTGTCCCTCTGCGCCTTCATTATGTCCAGGAATGTGGTGGCGTAGCAGATTCTGCTCAGAATAAAAGCGTTGACTAGCCTTAGCAGGCTGCCCTCTTTGAGTCATTTCCATCTGAACGATATGCGTCTAAATATTCCCACCACCTGCTCAGCGTGCGAAGCTAGTTTCGCGATCGTGGTGTGGTTGCTGCTTGTTCTTTCAGTTATCATGCCCAAGATTCTCATCTCTTTAACCTGTGGAACCTCCGCGCCGTCTACTACCCCTTTAATGTCCCTCAGGGGGGTACTCTTCCTAGCGCGCGGTGTGACCACCAGCAATTCTGATTTCTGTGGCGAGAAGCGGAGTCCCTTGCTTCTAACGTGAGCGGCAATGATGTGGGCCGTGGTCTGCTCTCTATTTAGGCATCGCTGCCTTTCTTGATCCAGACATTTATGTCCTTGGTGTATATGCTGACGTTTAATTCCTTTATCAGACTTAACTTGCGGGGCAAGTCCCTCATTACTAAGTTAACAGGAAACGGGGACAACACAGCTCCCTGTGGGATGCCTCTGTTGCCCAGCCCGATTCTCTCCGACTCTAAGCACTGGAATTCTATGGTTGCCGTCCTTTCGGATAGGAAGGCCTTTACGTAGTCGAATGTTTTTTGACCTACGTTGATGTCCGAGAGGCCATCGAGGATGGCCGCGTGACTCACGTTGTCGAAAGCCTTGGTAAGATCTATGCCGAGAATGGCTTTGGTGCCTCCGGCATTCCTCTGATCAATAATGTCGTATCTAAGCCTCAACATTGTATCTTGGATGCTTAGCTCTTCTCTGAACCCGACCATCTCGTGAGGCCAGATACTGTTGTCTTCAGCGTATTTATTGAGGCGGCTCTGGATCACTTTTGTAGCGTAAACTACACTGGCCGAGGTTCCCCAGTTTCGCGTGCATCCTGGAGAGCCGTGCTGCGCATGCACGAGGAGCATTGACGTCACAAAATTAAGTAAAAAAGCCCTGTGTCGAAGCTCGGAATCAAACCAGGGCCTCTGGCGTTTAAAGCGAAGACGCTACTACTCCGCCACAAGCTCGACGTTTAACCGTGAATAAAGGCGCAAAGTAAATAAGCGCAGGTATTCGACATAAGGAAGTTTAATATGGAGAATCGAGCATGCTCTAAAGAATGGAGGTAGCCTAAAAGCGGTGAAAAGGAAACTAGGCATAGGGGAAAACCAGTTGTATGTGTTAGGAGACGAGGAGGGCAATGCCATTAGCAATATGGATAAGATAGTTAAAGTAGCCGAAGTAGCCGAATGTGGTGGAGCACATATGGGAGGTTCTCTCAGATCATGAATAGCAGGTTGCCAATATCCCTCAAGAGAAAAGTGTATAACAGCTGTATCCTACCGGTACTCACCTACGGGGCAGAAATGCGGATGCTGACGAAAAGCGTTCAGCTTAAGTTAAGGACAACACAACGAGCCATTAACGTTAAGAGACCGGAAGCGGGCATAGTGGGTAAGAGTACAAACGCGGGTGAATGACACCCTAGTCGAAATCAAGAGAAGGAAATGGTCTTGGGCAGCGCATGTAATGCGAAGGCAAGATAACCGCTGGTCCTTAAGGGTAACGGAGTAGATTCCAAGAGAAGGCAAGCGTAGCAGGGGGTGGCAGTAGGTTAGGTGGGCAGTTGAGATTAAGAATTTTGCGGAGATAAGGTAGGTGGTGGTGGTGAATAACATTTATTGGCTGGAAAAGAGTATTTACAGGGAGGTATGATTGGACCGACCCATAAGGGGCCGGTCCTCACAAACACTAGGTGGAGTCCCTAGTACGGGACCCCAGTGGCGTCAGCCGCTGCCCGGGCACGCTCAACCAAGGCCTTTTGAGCCTGTAGGTCAGAGCAGCCGAGCAGGGTCGCCTCCCAATCCTCCAGGGTGGGGTTGGGATGAGGGGAGGTGGCAGGGTTGGAGGGACAGGCCCACACTATGTGGTAGATGTCCGAAGACTTCTCCGAACAGTGCGGACAGCTGCCTGAGAAAGAAGGGTCAAAATGTTTGAGAGCTGCCGGGCACACCAAAGTATTAGTATAAAGGCGGAGCAGAAGCTGCTCCTCCGCCTTTGAGAGGCCTTTACACGGGTGCGGATAAAGGCTGTGGCCAGATTGATAGAGTAAAACAATGTCTTGGAAAGAGTAAGCCGGAGTGAGTTCGAGCTCCTGATCGTCGGTGTGGGAGGGGAATGCCCGGTGATAAAGCGCGCGGGCGGCGGCGTCAGCTGCCTCATTTCCCTCAGGGCCCATGTGAGCAGGAGCCCAAACAATACTCTTGTGAGCGGGGTCCCAGGTGTAGACGCTGTTTTGGAGAAGGCGGTAGGCTAGGTACGGTACCCAGCCCTGCTCAACGTTCCGACAGGCCCCTCGCGAGTCGGAAATTGTTCTGGAATTGGGATGAGATGCAGCCAATGCTATGGCGACCTCCTCCGCGTGCGTTATGTCACGGGCTCGAAAAGCAAGGCCGTTCACTGTTTTTGATTGGTGGACCACTGCGGCCGTGTACCACCCGCCGTGGTGGGGGCCGGAGGCGTCCACGTAGAATACGCCGGGTTTCGATCCATAGTGGCAGGCCAGGGCTTCCGCCCGCGCCAGGCGCCGGCCATTGTGATCCTCACGGGTCATGTTCGCGGGAAGAGGGCGCACGTGGAGGGCGCATCTCCACTGGGATGGAATGCGTAGGCGCTCTTCCATGAGAGTGGTGTGTTGGATATGTAGTCGGGCAAGGAGGTGGCGACCCGACGATGTCTTCGAGAGACGTGTATATTGGTTGGTCAAGTGGGCTTCCCGGAGATCCCAAAACGTGTTACCCATACCCAGCCCCAGGGGACGCTGGGTGGAGATGTTCACGGGGAGGTCCAGGGCCCGCCTAATAATTTTGCGGAGGATGACTTCGAGTGCATCCTCGTCTTGCTTCCGCAGGTGGAGGTACGGTGTCGAATATAGAATTCGACTGGTTACAAATGCATCCGCCAGCCGCAAGGCGTCCTTGCATCGTAACCCCCGCGCTTGTTAGAAACCCGCCGTACCATGTGGCCCACCTGGTCCCCCTGCTTACGGAGTATGGTCAATGTCGTTTCTGACCGTTTGTGTTGATGTATAAGGAGCCCCAGTACCCGGACTTCAACATTTTCAGGGATTGGACCTGTCTCAAGAGACAATGCAATTTTGGCTGTGCACTTTGGTGAGGGGCGTATGTGGACAAATTCAGACTTTTGGGGGGAGCATTGGAGGCCGCAGCGGCGAGCATAACGGTTCACTATGGTCGCCGCCTGCTGCAGGTTGGCCTCAATGTCTCCGAGGGAGCCCTGCGAGGCCCACAGGGTGATGTCATCGGCGTACAGCCCATGCTGCACACTTGCGACAGCACCCAGCTGGGCCGGCAGTTGCATCATAGCCAGATTGAACAACAGGGGAGAGAGCACCGCGCCCTGAGAGGTACCCCTGGTTCCTAGATGAAAAGGACCATGATCCTTATCCTGGATTCGAATGTAAGATTGCCTGCCTGTCAAAAATTGCCGAATGTATTAGAAGTCGTTTCTGTCGCCGTTAGTTTGAGCGAGGTGGGTGCAGCTGGCAAAGGACAGGGTTGTTTGGAGAGATACAGGAGAGGTCTTTGCCCTGCAGTGGGCGCAGTCAGGCTTATGATGATGATGATTGTATTGACGCATCGCTATTTTATTAGTCGTTTTCTTGAGCCTTAGCTCTTTCTTCAGTTTCGCTCCATCATCGTCGGTGTCAGCTTTGGCCTTGACAGCGCACAATGTAACGAAGGCGATGAAGACAAAGTGTCAGCCGCGCATGCGCCATCGCTGCTATAGCCCGCGGACTAGCCTCCGCATGAGCTTAAGGCCCCCGCTGATGTTTCCCTACCGAGCTGGCTTAGCTGTCCCGTATATATATGGTCCCTTCACCATCACAAAAACACTTCTTAAAATTTAATTTTTTCAATCACTCAGCTCTTCTTACTTTGGTCCCCAGTTCTAGCAGCGTCGGTGTACACGCCGTCCCCAGAACAGATCTTGGCATCGCGATAAGACGATGCCCGCCAGAAACTACATGGCGTGCTAACGTTTTGACGGGAGGGCCGGCGGCGATGGCTCGTTCGGCAAACTTTGCATTGAGCCAAGACCCTGATGCGGTCGGCTGCCGCATTGTATGCATAGTCGCGTTTGCATGAGCCCGACAGAATGCGCCTTGGGTCGATTTTCTGAGAGAAAGAGCAGGTTCCAAGAAGGAAACACGTGACTCCTCTGCTCTCTTCCTCGACATTTGTGCATTTTTCCTAAAAAATGCACTGGAGTCGACTTCTGTCTCATTCATATAAAGGTGACTTGTGATGAGAAAGCCGAAGACACTGAGTGTAAGGGGCACGGCACACAAGGCAACCCGTGTTGCAGTGCATGCTCTCGATCATCGGAGGGTAGCCTGGCTGTTTAGGCTGGAACAGTACAAAAATTCGTTGCTCGCACCACGCACCGAACGCGCAAACATTCGCGATACATAATTGTAACCCACCTGTGGTGAGTCCTATTTTCTTCACAATTAGATTTAGTTTAGAGATAGCATACCATAAACTCTTTGCGCAGTTCAGAAAAGTTGCCTTTCGTGCCTTCTTCAGGCTTGAGCAAAATAGTTTAGATGAATTTATCTTGCTCTGGGAAAGAACAGGTGTAGCCTGTTGTCAACGCCGATAGGCAGTGTCGTACGCAGTAAACGATGTCTAGCCACTTAGTTATTTCAAAAAGACAGTATTGAGTAGTGATAAAGTTCATCAGCAAAGAGGTTCCTTGAATATCCAAGACCTGCATCATTCAGATCATGAATAGTGGGTAACTGCAGAAATGGTACCGGTTTCCGACGTGAGAGTCTCCTTATCCGCGGGTTCAAGCTATTCGCGGTCAAGTGAGCACAACTCCAGCTCTAACCTTCTCTGAAGGCACCTGTGGCTTACGTGTTAAGTAATCTCTGTGAACGCAACACGTCTTCTTCGCAGTGGTAACGACACTAAGAAGACACGTGAATAGCGCCACCCCGTTCATCACCGCCCCCATAAAGGACATGGGCAACTACACTGCGCCTTACATAACATCAGGTGAGTGCTGGCTTTCCTGAGCTGTGATAACTTTTTTGTAGCGGGAGCTACACTAGGCTACCAGTCGAGCATTTCGCGGTACACGCGAGAGGCCAGTTGTGTGCATGCGGCGTCACCGTGGCAAATGGGGAGGAGTGGGTGCGCCGCGCGCTTCGTCACCTCTTTCTTCCGGAGTCCCTCCTTTATCCCT
The DNA here is from genome assembly GCF_052857255.1 of Amblyomma americanum. NCBI lineage: Eukaryota > Metazoa > Arthropoda > Arachnida > Ixodida > Ixodidae > Amblyomma > Amblyomma americanum. Next base: position 63,804,290 of record NC_135506.1, on the reverse strand, counting down.
TTCCTTATGGCGCGGTTCAGGTGTCCGCCGATATTTGAGACAGATACTGCGCCGTTTCCTGTCCCCCAAAACCAATTTAACCTTGCGGCCGCGGTCCGCGGTGTCTGTCTCCACGGCAGGCGTCGCATGGATCACACCTACCGTTCCGCTGAACGCGTCAAAGTGCACCGGCGTAATAAAGGAGGGACTGAGAGAAGAAAGGAGGAAAGAGGTGCCGTAGTGGAGTTCTCCGGAATAATTTCGACCACCTGGGGATCTTTAACGTGCACTGACATCGCACAGCGCACGGACGCCTTAGCGTTTTGCCTCCATCGAAACGCAGCCGCCGCGGTCGGGTTCGAACCTAGGTACTCCGGATCCTGGACCGCAAGGATTGACCTTGTCTATCTGAGAGAAAGCAACCACTCTAAATACTATGTAGGCAGCATTGAGATAACTGCGTGTTAATTTAACGATCATCGAGCAATGTTAATCTAGTCAAAACAATTGAATAGATAAATGTGTCTCACCGAACACTTCTTCAGTGCTTAACATTTTAGTCACAACAACAGACTCAACAACATTCGTTGACTCAACAGCGGGGAACTACAGCTCTCGCTACGTATATCCTGGCATAGCTGAGCTAAGCCACTGCCATTTTTTTCCCAGGCGGTCATTGCTATTGGTCTGTAGAAGCTTAAGCAATGTGCAGTTGTAAGCAATATCAGCGGGGAACAAGGTTTGAGCATCTGGCTTTAACGTAGGACGTAAACCCTAATGTTCAAGCAATGAACGATAATCTCTCAAAGTTATGATTAAGCAGTGCGCCTTAGAAGTAGGTGGTAGGATGGTTAGACAATATACCACGAAGCTCTCTTAGGAAACGAAAGATCTTTAGAAACGCCGAAGTATGAAAGCATCTCACCAATAAATACCAATAAAAAAATAATATAAATGGCAGAGCCATTGAAGTTAATCAAGAGAATGTTGTATGCCCTCAAGAACAGAGGTAGCCTAAAAGGAGTAAAGACAACTAGCCACAGAAGTAGGCATAAACAAAAATGTGATGTGAGCGTAAAGTGACAAAGAAAGCAATGTCATTAGCAATATATACTAAACAGTTAACGTAACCTACGACTTTTACAAAAATCTGTAAAGTAGCCAATCTCATGAAGACGTTAATGATGAAAGAGGAAGTAGTGTGCAGCAATGGCACACCCTGTCAGTAACGAGAGAGGAAATAAATAAAGCCGTCGGAACAATGAAAAGGGTGAAAGCTGCTGTTGAGGATTAGGTAGCAGCAGATCTCTCGAAGAATGGTGAGGAGATTCTACTAGAAAACAAGCCAACCTGCCAACCTGTATCTGCAATGCCTTATGACTTCGAGTGTACCAGAAGCTTGGAAAAACGCTTATATTATCATAATTCGTAAGAAAGGAGATGTCCAGGAATTGAAAAATTACAAACCGATCAGTATACTGTCCGTTGCCTACAAGTTATTTACTAAGATAATCGCTTATACAGTCAGGACAGCCTTAGACTTGAAGCAACCAAAAGATCAGGCAGGGTTTCTTAAACTTCTACCCGAGAGTAAACCATTTTCCTACCATCAATCACATGATAAACGCGCAGAATATAGCCAGCCCTTACATATAGCCTTCATAGATTATGAGGGAGCACTCAACTGAGTCTAAACTTTAGCAGTCATTTAGGCACTACGGAATCAATTTGTAGATGAGCCTTATGCAAAAATACTGGAAGATAGCTATAGCGGCTATAACCAAACAGTTGTGTTGACGGGCCAATGATTCCTTCCGCCGTCGCACAACCCTAAATCCGCCTCGAGCTGCAAAAACCCGCTTTGGTCGAAAACCTTTTTCCCAAGCATTTCTCCCCAGAAAAGCCGAGCACCAGGCCGGGGGAAGTCTCGCACCCATTATAAAACAGGTGGGTATCCGGCGGCATTGGGTACTGGGGATCGAATTCGGCACCTCCCGAATGCAAGGTGAATGCTCTATCCCAAGGACACCGCTGCCTGTCGTCACTGTTGTGACGACCGATTTAAGCAATGTTTATTGGCACATATTGGCACATGTTGGGTTTCTGTGAGGTAGGTATAAGCTGGGGACCTCTAGCCTAGACACTCGTTAAAAGGGAATGGATTGTAGTAGCGTTCAAACGTTGAAGAAACACTTGCCAGATCCACCTAATCTTTCTTCTACCCATTTGTTTCACCACGTTATTTTTAATGTGAAAGCGTTATAGGGCTTCATCGACCATGACTCCCGGTGGTTTTGACCAACAAAAGACAAATAAAATTCATTCTTAAGGCTCGGGAAATTTAACGAAGGACCTTCAGAACGCGAGGCGAGCACGCATCCCATAAGCCACAAAACCGCTTTACTGTTTTGGCAAGTAAAGGTGAATCTAGTGTATGCGTTTCCTTACGACTTTTTGCTAATGAGTATGTTTGTCATTAGAAAGGAAGGCATCTTTAATGAACGCCGCAACAGAGCTCCTTATGAGACAAAGCTTTCGCATTCAAAGCACGTATAGTCTAAAGTGCTCTCCGTAAATTTTTTAACTCGCCATATCACGCACGCGCTCAAGAACGTTTGATGAACCGACCGACGGTTTTATATAAATAGTGTCCTTGCTCGTGATGACATCAAAATAATAGTGCCATACTTTATCAGTCTTTAAGCGTCTCCTCACTTGGCTTTGCTACGAAGTGAACAGTGCGCATGCTAACGTTCGATTCTCGGCAATACCACCAAGACAAACACCACTACGTGGTGGCAATGGTGTGATGGGAGGATGGTGTCCACACTGTACTTCTTCCTTTTGCAGCGCGGTGGACCGACCTGCTCTCCAGATACACCAACGGAACGTATAAAGCCGATACCAAGATCCGCTTCCAGAAGCAGTTGCTCCAAGCCCTGGGGGAGCTCCTAGGAGCCCCTGACTGGGGCCCACGCGGGCTGCGAGCCGTTATGTCGTGGTTGTTTCTCGACTTCTTCCTTCCTTATACGTCGGGACAACAGCTAGTGTTCTTCTCCAGCAACCGGCCTCGTCCGCTCATTTGCTACGACCATGTCTCCGAGCTCATGGAGTTCGCCATCACCAGCCGTCTCCTCCGATCTAGTGAGTCATCGTGGTATTCAGTGACGTTATGTTCCGGCCTTGTGGCCCGCTGAAAACTCTTTAGAAACGCATTCGAAAACTCAGATAGTGATTCGAGATGGGTGGGTGCAATATCGCTACAAAGCCAGCAAGAAGTGAGTTTTTACGCTGTTGTGCAGTGGCTTTCTGAAGCAGTCCTTCGGAAACTAGGGCCAGAAGCTATGCAGTGACATGCTCTAAACCTCGGGCTGCTGATGTGTCACAAGAATTACATGGAGACACAAAATTCTACCTGTCTAGTTTCCTAGGCGCCGGGGATTTGGTCTATAGTCTTGTTCCTCCATCAAAACCCATTGCCCACAGGGCTATTGTTAGAACCCTTTACATTTGAGCCATTTTATCCGGAAGCTCTTCGGCACCAAGATAGGGGTTTTTAAAATTGCAATTTTTTAAAGAAACGTTAAGCTAGAAATGAAGATGTGGGCACCGTACAACGATACAGATGCGTTATCAGGTTCATTACAATTGTTTGTCTCAAAAGCACCAGAAGATCCTTGCTACCATATATTAATCTGTTGCTTTTGGAAATATTTTAGGGACTGCACTTCAGTTCCTGCCTCTACGAACCCTGATTATCGCTGACGGAATGGCCCGTGCCAGATTTTTTAGAATTCTTTGGGAGCGAAGTGATTGGTCATTCTCAGGAATTGTTGTCATCATGACTCTTTTTTGCAACAGATACGCACTTGTTGGTAAACTGCACCGACGTGGCGCCGTTGGTGCATCTGCGCAGGAGTGAGCGCGAATGCCTTGAGACAATCGGCGGACATGTTTTCCGAGGTCCGCGCCGCCCTCCGGTTGACCTTGGACGGCTCCACTTGGCTCACGGGCGCAGCGCGCAACGTGGCCTTGCAAAAGCTGGCCAAGATGCGGGCCCGCATTGGGGGCCCTGGCCAGACACTGGACGAAGCCTTCGCGAACCAGCACTATGGTTAGTGGTTCAGCCCAGCCGTCTCATGTGACCCCGTGCAACGTCAACGGTGTCAGTAGGAAGCTAATTAGTGTTACTATTTTCAGCCGCCCTTTCCATTTCCGATTCAAAATACATTTTTTTTTCTTTTAATGAGCATTTAAAGATGTCGAGAAACCCAATGTGCTATTTTCCCATCGCACAGAACCGACATTTTTTTTTTGAGGTACGCACAAAACGTTGTAGCAAATGCCACAATCTTTCTAATTCTAACAGTGGAACATCAGGATTTGTCACCTGAGCAGTAAAGGATCATCAAAACATTTTCTATTTCAACAATGCGTGTGATACTAGCAATTTAAGAAAGCATTATCACTCTTGTCGAGGTCTCTCTCCATGTATAAAGTGACGGACGTTCTGGCCAGCTTGTGGTTTTCAGAACGGTTACTTAATCCATTCGATATTTTGGCTTAAAAAACGCATAATTTGCGTCATGTACAACCTACTTCAAGCGCAGATATCGCCGCAAGATATTGCTGCTTTCGAGGAAAATCCGCTGGCTGACGACGTACAGAATCGATCATACTTGTCTAGAGCGCTCGGGCGGTGTGCTGCGGAGCAAATGAAGTGAAACGTTTTCGCAGCTGCTTTCTTAGTGGTGAGGCACTGGTGCCTGTGCAAGTTATAAACTTTGGGCTACTAGGCTTACTTAACTAAAATAGCTCTGATACACTAGTGTTCGTGTACGCTTTTCACAGTGATAGTAACGTGTGTAGAAGCGTCGCTTCTTATTTTTTCTTCTATTAGCTGCGCTACACCAAACTTTGTCAGAAGCGCATTATAATGTTTACTGTGGGCCTCCAGACAGAGCTAGCCGTGACTTTCAAAACAAACTTGAAATCTGTCTGAACGGCATGTGATTGAACACAAATACAGCTTCCAAAAAGCGCGATCACAGCTTGATATTACGATTCCCCTCAATTCGAGTCGAGGAAGCTATCAACACCCACAACCCTCGAGCGTCTTGATCGACCGGTATGCGAGCTTTTTTTTTGTTCTTAAACTTTAGACATGAACGCTTCTTTAGTTATTCATACGATACCGCTTTATTGGCACCACATTCCGGTAATGGGAGGACATTTATACGTAGTCTACGGTGGCTTTAAGTGCTTTATGGACGCTAAATTTTAAACATGATGGTTATCTAATGGTTCTCATATTTAAACCTAGCCTGAACACCTCTAAATTAAGCCTATTCAACTTTCGCACCCGATTCCAGTATGCGGAACATATACCCACGTCCACCTTTCCAGCATGTTTCAGCAGTTTACTTGCCCCTGCTTGTAGTCCAAGCTGGGTATGCGCTCCCAAGATTCTCAGGTTGCCACTCTGCACGCAGCCGGGTTCCCGGACGTAGCTCGGACCGGACGCTTCATCAACGAGTGGTTCAAGTTCCGACAGGCAAGGGCTCGCCAAAAGTGGGCGGACCAAACGAATGCCTTCTTCAACATCAGCGAGACGAGCGCGTACTACGCGTACGACGGCAACATCGTGATCGTCCCAGCGGGCAGCGTACAGCCCGTTTTCTTCTACGCGGATGGAAGCTTGGCGCTGAACTACGGCAGCCTCGGAGATGTGAGTGCCGGGACTGATTAACTTAAAAAAAGCGGTCGCCACTGGATAAACTACTCCGTAGATTGCTGCCACTGATTGTTGTTGAGCTGAAATCGCCTTACAGGAACCTCGCCGTGTCTGAAAGGCAGCAGGGCTGTATTTGCACCAGGGTAGAAATTTTCACAATTCGCTCGGGCTTTTATGACGCCACACTGTAAACGACCACAGGTGGTGTCTCCAATAGCGTTCCCTTGACGTGCATGTCGAGGCCCTGTTAGGCCTAGCGGGTTGGATGTGAGGAGGCTACAAGGACACGACTCATTCCCACGACTGATGGACAGCAAGTGACTATTTGCATACGTAGAGGGCGCCGCTGCCCTACAGACCAGAGGTTGGATGTCCTTAAGCGGGTTTAGCGGCCTCTACAGTTCCCGCCTATCAATTGCCAAGTAAGCACTTTTAGCTTCAGCATAAACCTGAAGTTCGTATCTGGCAGCCGCCACGGTGGCTGAGTGGTTATGGCGCTCGGCTGCTGGCCCGAAAGACGCGGGTTCGATTCCGGCCCTGGCGGTCGAATTTCGATGGAGGTGAAATTCTTGAGGCCCGTGTACTGTGCGATGTCAGTGCACGTTAAAGAACCCCAGGTGGTCGAAATTCCCGGAGCCCTTCACTACGGCGTCTCTCATAGCCTGAGTCGCTTTGGGACGTTAAACCCCCATAAACCAAACCAAACCAAGTTCGTATCTTAATTCTGACACAGAATTCAGATGGCGCCGCGATACCGGAGCTAGTCCGCCTGTGCCGTACACCTACCGCACACTAGTATATGCATAGAAATTTTGTTTTCCTCATTAAAAGCCCGCATATAGCCTGGAAAGCCCGTCGACAAAAATATTACAATTAGCTAAAAAGTTAGTGGTAAGCACGCTAGGGCTCGTCTACAACGCAGATTGGATTGATTGATTGATTGATTGATTGATTGATTGATTGATTGATTGATTGATTGATTGATTGATTGATTGATTGATTGATTGATTGATTGATTGATTGATTGATTGGTTGATTGATTGATTGATTGATTGATTGATTGATTGATTGATTGAGATACTGCGCTCCTACCATTCGTTTCTCGAGCCTGGTTGCTGCTTACAGAGCCAACCCGCATCGCATTCCAGGTTCTAAATTTTGTTGATGACCCCTCGAATCGTCCAACCCACCAAGCAGTTGCTCCACTACTGCCGCCGATCATAACAACGCAGCTCATTCGCACAAACAGAGGGTGTTAGGGTGCCTCGATAGAGGAAGCTGCATAGAGGCACCCTGGCGGCTGTGCACACTGTTTCCTAGAGTGCATCGATGCGGGAACGCCGTATCGAGGTATCCTACCGGCTGCTACCGATGGACGGCTGGGTGGAAAATAGAAGCGTCCCCTTTGAAACGGGGTGCTGGCAGATGTTGGGCCCTTTTTTATTTTTATCTAACTTCATTTAATATTGGTCTCCAGACTCGCTATTTTCTGTAAATACGTTTTCAGTCCTACACTTCTAAGCTGGCGTCACCTATCCGCTTTTCAGCCGCCAATCTTCCAAACGCTTTTTGATAACTTCCATCGCAGATTTATCTGCATGACCATTGTGACCTCTAAACACTAGGGCCATCTTTCGCCTCAAGGCGACGCCTAACGGTAACCAGGGGACGCTGTACATTAGCCGTCGCTCATTTTAACGATTTTCTCATCATAAACACTTCGTAATTTTATTACATGTAGCTCATGACGAATTCTCTTTGACAAAGTTGTTTGAATAGCGCCCTTAGAAATTAAAGCGTGCAGACCTAGCCGATCCACTATTACGTTACTCCATAATGCGAAATTTGAGTGAGCTTGATTTCGCGATGTACATTGAAGCAGAGAAATTGAACGACGCTTAAGCTTCGCTTAAGTAAAACGCGAAACATATGCGCTTTGTCCCGGAATCGCCTCACTTAGGCAAGGCAGTGTGTCATTAATGTGCGCAACCTGAAAAGTAGGCGTTTTTTGGGTAGCTACCTTCTACCGCATCCACCGCTGCCGTTTTTGCGCATGGTGGTTGCTGTGCACTTTCTAAGCCAATCAGTAAGCCCAATACGCAACACCAGTGCAAACTGAGCTGACACCAAGGGAGAATGAAAACTCAGGAGAAGCCCTCGTCATCCGAGCTACATGCCAGAAAGAGTGCCGGAAGTCACACGCTTTCCCAAGGACCACTGGGAGAATTTGGCCGCCGGCGCAGCCAATAGCAACGCTGGGTGAAGCGGCGTCCTCTGCTGCAGTGCCTGCTGCGCATGCGCAAGCGCGCTGAGACGGCGGCCAAGTAGGGGGGACGCAGGGGGGAGCCGGTTTCATAAAATGTGACGTAACCACCTCTCCTCTTTTTTTCCTTCCTCCATGGCGGACACCGTCTCGTCTGTCGCAACCGTGTCCTCCTCCCCCACTTTCCACCTTACGAGTTCCGCCTTCCTCTCTCCCTCCGCCTCCTCCGACTTTTCATTCTCGCCCTCCCTTCGTTATCGTTCTACTTTCATCCTTCACCGTGCTCTTCGCTTTGGTATAGCTCAGCTGGTTACGCCGACAACGACGACGACGCGATGAAGAGCTTCGCTTTAAAACGTTTATCATAGTCGGATACAACTCAAGAACGCAGCGGCTTTTCCCGGTCAAAGGAGCTCGAGTAGATGAAGCGCACAAAAACACAGCACACAGGAAAAGAGACACGAGACAGGCGCTACTTGCAACTGTTTATTGAATTCAAGAGCGGCTTATTTATAGCCAAGAGGAAGGCTTGGAGGAAAGGGGACAAAAACAATATAACAAACAACAGGTAAATGACTAGTGCAAGGAGAAAGATACTACAGAGGGGGGAACAAAAGTGATTCAAATCTTCCTAAACTTATCTAAAAGTATACTTTCGTTCTTATGAATGACCAGCGATGGGGTGCTGACACAGGAACTCCCGCTTTTTCTAATATGGTGGGCTTCTAGCAGTTCGCGGGCAGTCTTATCTTTACTCCTACATAATATCTGAGTTTCTTGGAACTTCGCTTCACAAATTTTTTGCTCTTCTTTGCCGCAGTCCTTGCAGTGATGCGGCAAATGTGATCCGGTACCAGTTCTTAGTGAGTGTTTATGCTCCGCTAGGCGTTTATTAATACATCGGCCTGTCTGGCCGATGTACACCTTTTCACAAGTCAGCGGGATGCTATAAACTACCCCCACAGCACATTTCAGAAAAGGGTTTGCATGCTTAGTTTCGCATTCTGCTGATTTTGCATTATCATTTCCAATCTTCCGACACAGCGATGCAAGTTTTCTGGGTGCAGAGAAGACCACCGGGACTTTATATTTCACGGCAAGGTGCTTAAGATTATGAGCCACTTTGTGGGAGTATGGAATCACCACTGGTTTGATTTTCTTTTGAGATACTATCACCATCCTCGCTCTTTTTTTTCTTTCTTTTTTTACCTTTTGCAGCTATGCTTCCGTCACAGAGCTAATCACAAGGGAAGGAAAGCCTGCCTGTTTAAGCTTTTGTATCTGTGCGTCAAAGCTTTCCTGTACATTATGACAGCACGATTTCTTTAGAGCTAAATCAAAGCACATGATGGCAATGGCACGTTTCACAGTTTTCGAGTGCGTTGAATCGTACGGCAACAATTCTTTACGGGCACGAGGATTTTTTCTGTAGATGTGGCTGATCTCTTTTACTCTGTACCGCATGCAGAGTTGATGGCGTCTGTCTTAGCTTGCATCGAAACGAACGGCATGATTTCTTTCCAAAATACTGCCGATATGACTGTAGATAACTTTCTAGCACTCTTAGAGATTTATTTGTCTTCGACAAGGGTTTCCTTTCACAGTCAAATGTATGTGCAAAAATGTGGTGTATGTATTTGTTCGTGCGTCGCTCCCGTACTGTGCAACATCTTTCTTGCGGGCATTGACAGAACCCTATCGGGGTCATTTGACGCAGGCAAAGTTCTGAAGACCTTTAGGTACGTTGCCGATTTCTTTAATTATATTGACTAAACAATCGACCTTGACTTACTCGCAAACTGTGCAGGATATTTTATCGGATTTTAAACAACATGCTAAGGGTTTAGATTTCACATATGAACTAGCGAAAGGAAACAAATTACAGTTTTTAGATATTGGCATAACCATTACTGACGAAGGTGTTCGTCGGATGTATCGTCCTTGTGCCCGCAAAGAATTGTTGCCGCACGATTCGACGCACTGGAAAACTGTGAAACGTGCCATTGCCATCATGTGCCTTGATTCAGCTCTAAAGAAATCGTGTTGTCATAATGTGCAGGAAAGCTTCGACGCACAGATACAAAAGCCTGAACAGGCAGGCTTTCCTTCGCTTCTGATTACCTCTGTGACGGAAGCATTGCTGCAAAGGGTAAAAAAGAAAGAGGAAAAAAGAACGAGGATGGTGAAGTATCAGAAAAAGAAAATCAAACCGGTGGTGATTCCATACCCCCACAAAGTGGCCCATAATCTTAAGCATGTTGCCGTGAAATACAAAGTCCCGGTGGTCTTCAATGCAAAGTCAGCAGAATGTGAAACTAAGCATGCAAAACCTTTTCTGAAATGTGCTGTAGGGGTAGTTTTTTAGCATCCTGCTGACTTGTGGAAAGGTGTACATCGGCCAGACAGGCCGATGTATTAATGAACGCCTAACGGAGCACAAACGCTCGCTAAAAACTGGTACCGGATCACATTTGCCGCATCACTGCAAGGAGCTGCGGCAAAGAAGAGCAAAAAATTTGTGAAGCGAAGCTCCAAGAAACTCAGATATTATGTAGGAGTAAAGATAAGATTGCCCGTGAAATGCTAGAAGCCCACCAAATTAGAAAAGGCGGGAGTTCCTGTGTCAGCACCCCATCGCTGGTCATTCATAAGAATGAAAGTATATTTTATTGCGAAAGCAATACTGCTCGAGGTTTCCGCTCTTGGCCGTCGTCCCGGAGAATCCATCATTGATCTTTAGAGTGACCTATGTGTGACGTCATACCAGCTGTGGAAAAGCGGGGCCCCAACTCAGGTTGTCGCGATCGTCCCAGCGAATCCTCCATGGTGCAGCTGCCGTGGGGGAGGCGCTCGCTCTACGTGACGTCATACCAGCTGTGGAAAAGCGGCCCCCCAACTCGGCTCGTCGCAGTCGTCCCAGCGAATCCTCCACGGTATGTCGGATGATGTGTATAAGGTGAAGCTGCAACGATGTGTTGCAGCTAAGAAGCGGCGGCGTGCGGAAGAAACGGATGAAGAGCGGGAACAACGTTTAGCTAAACGACGTGCATACTGTAGTCGTTATGGGGAGCGCGAAAGAGACGCAACAACGACAGAACGAAGCGAGCAAGAGACAACGCGCTCAAGAGACGCCAGAAGAACGCGCCGCAAGACTCGAGAAGCGTCGTAACGCAGATGCGGCTAGAAGAAGTGACACCTCCCTTAGTGACTCTTCAACTGCGGAAGAGACCGCTTTGAATTCTCGAGAGCGTCAGAATGAGACGCTGCGTAGACGACGTGCCGAGGAAACGAAGCTTTCGCAATTCGACTTGGGTTAACCAGAGCTAAACCAAAGTCAATTATTTAGATAAGTTTGGGAAGAATTGAATCACTTTTGTTCCCCCCTCTGTAGTATCCTTCCCCTCGCACTTGTCATTTACTTGTTGTTTGTTACATTGTTTTTGTCCCCTTTCCTCCACGCTTTCCTTTTGGCTATAAATAAGCCGTTCTTGAATTCAATAAACAGTTGCAAGTAGCGCCTGTCTCGAGTCTTCCTTTCCTGTGTGCTGTGTTTTTGTGCGCTTCATTTACTCAAGCTATGAACCAACTTGCCCAAGAACATGTTCTACTCAAAGGAGCTCCTTCCATCCAATGGCGGCGGCCAATTTCCGTGACCATGCTCGATTGTGGCGCCGCTCCCTGCTTCGTCACACTAGCAGGGTCGGGAGAATCGCCCGACGCCGTTGGCTGGGAGGGGGTCTTTTGATGGGGAAAAGCCACTGTATTCTCCATGGGGTTGTATCCGACTATAAAACCCTTTCAGCCTCCGCCAGTGCCGCGCCTTTTTTCTCGATCGCTTCAAAAATGATGAGCCCTTTTGTCTAATCTGTGGCTAAAAACTGACAGCAGTCGTTAAGAAGTTGTTACCTTGTGAACCGGCGAATCGTCTAAAGAGATCGCAAATGTTTATGAACACCAGCCAATGGCTAAGTACCACTGACTTCGAAATGGAAATCGACACGGACTTTCTATTTTGAGCTAGTGACGGCTTTTAAGGACTTTTTATCCTTCACTTATGTATTAGTGCAAACTTTACAGAATTGGAATGCATCCTGTGCTAAAATAATATTTGCGTCTGTCATCACCGCAGGCTTTGGCCCACCGCATAATGAACGCCTTCGACGTCACTGGGATACAGTACGACGATAACGGACAGCTAAACCCATGGATCACTGGGGCAACCCAAGCCAGCTATGTCAACAGAACGAATTGCCTGCGCCAGTCACACACAAATGTGAGCGACATTGCGCTAGGCTCTCCTAGTACTCGTTAGTGTGACGTAATGTGTGGCAATTCTTCTTAACAAAATGATGTTCAAATAAGCGTCAATGTAGAAACAATGCATTCGTAACTGAACTTGGATTGTTGGGAATTTCAGAAGTGCGAGTGCCGTACCTTATTGATTTGCAATTATGTACCTGTAGCACCGCATGATGCACCGTACCGTTAGTTGCACCTGTCGTTAATAGTGGGGCTGTTCACCACCAGACGGAAGCGCAAGTCGAAGGCATCCGTTTTGTGGCAATCAATGTCAGGTGACCGTTTTTGTTTTCAATGAAACTTTTATATGTGACATGCAAATGTGTCGACACAAGTAGTCGCAGTCAGTTTGGCAAGATACACTGACAAGATACACTGGCAAGATACACATTTTTTTAGAAAAAAAATAGTATATCACATAAGGTGAAAAACTCGTTTTGGTTGTTTGACAAAATCGCTTGTTTTGGTTCCTGCAGAAAAAAAAATAAAATTTTTTGGAACCTGAATATGTTTTCATCAATCGTACGCAAGCGCTTTTGTTCGAAGCAGTGAAAAAATGTTTTTTTACTCCTAAAATTTCACAGCAAAAAAAAAAAATCTGATATTCTTGACACATTCTTGTCTTGCTAATCGGGCAGTTTTAGAACAATAATCGGACCAGAAGGAGTGAGAACCCGGGGGCTGAAATTTTTCTCAACAATAATCCCTCCGTTTTTCTATCCTCAGACATTTCCATTTCTATACCAGTCGTATAATTTTTAATTATGCGTCGAAATCATCTGGAATTCGAAAATTTAAAAGAAATCGCAACTTAATGGAAATTTAAAACAACAGCATTGCCGATTTACTCAAAAATTTTCTGAAAGACTTTTAGTGCCTGCTGATTCTAGATTTTAAAAAGGCCTCCCTCTGTTTATGTGTTTCTCGCACAGTAAACGGGATTCGTAGCGCAGCAAGCCACCAACCAGTCGAACTGTGCAAGCTTAGTGAATAATTCTCACTTGGGAAGGCTTACAGGTTTACAGGTTTGTTGCATGTGCAACATTCTCGAACAAAAATTTCGAAAATCGCTAACTTGTAAGATGCTGTTATGAAAAAATATTGAAGGTAACGGCCCATTCTTCCGATATGTGGGAAAATCATCATTTTATGGTGTTTCCATCGATCGCATCGAACAGTTAAGGCTGCCATAGAAAACCATACGGGAACGCTTATGACGATAGCAAAAACGTTAATAGAAAAAAAAATTCAAGACTACCATCGCGTGATCATTTATCGATTGTCCTAGTGATGTCTTACATCATGGGAAAAATTACGTGCATTAACGGCTTCCCTTTCAAAAATCCTTTCGTGCACAATTGTTGCGTATCGTCATTATAAAGGCGCAAGATCAGCATGCATTGTAATCATGATGTGGAAGTCAGTCTTCCCCCATTTTCTCTCTCTCTCTCTTTTCGTCTATGTTCTAATGGAGAAAAGAGAAAAGCGCGAGCAGCAGCTATTAGTTCAAGTCTCACCGCGGAAAGGCTCTGCCAGTTTGGAGGCATGGTTCTGTAGAACTTCCATGTCTACCCACGGTGAGATGAGGACGTCAGAACGAACGGCTATGCACTCAAATACCCGGGGAGCCCTGATAGCCTGATATTACGCTGATTGCAATTCCAAGTTTCAGCTCCTCATGCATCACCCTTTTGTGAGGCAGCAAGTACGACAAATAACAATTTTGTTCTTGACATTCTTGTGCGGGGTCTGCTTTATCGGCGCCTCCAACATGGGACAATGTTTTGCGCTCTCTTGAACCGCAGTCGGAACCGCTTATTTAGTTTCAGTAGTGCTTACTGTGGGTACCGACAACTTGGGGTGTGTAAACGAAACGTTTACCCAGACCGCAATTATGCAACATGCAATTATGAAAAGTCAACCAGCGCATTCCAATGTTCGCTGAGGTTTGCGTCCTCCGCTGCTGTATGCACCAAGAGTAGCTCAGCAATGAAATCAATTAAGAAGAACCAAACAGCTTCGTCTCCAGCTTTTCTAAGCGAACAGCGTCTCATACGCCGTCTGTGTTGCTGCAGGCCGGTGGCTCGAGCCCCCCGGGCTCGAATCTGGACGACCGCGTGGATTCGGAGAACGTGGGGGATCTGGTGGGCGCAGCGACGGCCTACCAGGCGGCCGTCGCCCAGGTGGGCAGCACCCGGGTGGCCCAGGCACGACAGAAGCTGCCGGGTCTCAACCTGACCGCGCAGCAGCTGTACTTCGTGGGCCGCTGCATGACGCTCTGCAAGCGAAACAGCAGCAGCCCGACTGGGCGCTTCGCGAGTGCTCGGGCACGGTGCAACGTGCCCGCCATGAACATGGACGCCTTCTCGGCTGCCTTCCGCTGCCCTGCAGGGACCCGCATGAACCCGGCGTCCAAGTGTTCCTTCTGGAGATGACCGCTACCCAGAATTTGGAACGCCGTGTTCAGTGGATGGCTAAATGGCGATGTTATTTTTTTTCTTGTGTTTAATATTAAAAATAACTTAATGTATGCATTTCTTGGATATTCTGGCACCGTCACTTTGTAAACAAATGGAATTCCTTTGTGGAAATGCAAGCACTTATACATCGGCCTGTCGACATGTATTGTACGGCGGCTATGTACGGTCGTAATCAGAGTATTTTTTTCTGTTTTGCGCATTTGTTTTTGTTTTTATCGGCTTTAACAAAGCGATTCAGGCTATCAGGGATGCTTTAGTGGAGGGTTCCGGTAATTTCGACCACTTGGGGTTCTTTAACGTGCCCTGACTTCCCACAGTAAACGGGCCTCTAGCATTTCGTTTCCATCGAAGTGGGATTGCCGCGGCCGGGATCATACCCGCGTTTTTCAGGTCAGGAGCAGATCATCATAATCACTTAACCAACCAGCTTTATGTGCATGAGCCTGCTAATTAAAATGTGTATCAGGAGTGGGGTCCGTAGTTGGGCACTTAACTGCGACCTCCCATGCGTAATAGGCACTGGTGTCGAAAACGAAACGCAGCGTTGACGAAAAGCGCACAAACAGCAGCATTTAGAAATGCACTAAGTAAAGCAAAGTGACACATTTATTACAACATGTGTGCATGATTGCAGCATTTAAACACATTAGTCGGCAGCATATCAAAATCGCAGTCAGAGTTCGGACCTACAGTATGAACAAGTAAATAAGCATAAATAATTATTGCATGCTACCTGACAATATTCCGCGGTCAATTTTAGAAAGAATAAATGCATGTACAATAACATCAGGGTAGGAAAGTGTCTGGATTCACAAAACACGTATTAATATATGTAATGAAATTTCTGGTTTGAGTCAAATTAAGATCCTGATTAGGGGCAAAAATCACTGGCGGGAACTAAATCGTAATACAAAACGAAAGCATGGGATGAGGCAGTAACAGGTGAGAAATAGATGTGTCATAATGTGGCTCAGATGCTACTCATTTAGTTTGCAACTAGTGAGAACTTAGCGAGGTCATGGTTGAGTCTTGTGACTACAGAAGTGACACAGTTTTTAAGAGCGTTAGCTTTACTCATCACGTTTCGAGATTTCGTCTGGTCTGCTACAGCACTCGATCACAGCGCCATCTGTGGCAGCAACTACTCGCCACGTTTCGAGATTTCGTGGGGTCTGCTACAGCCCTTGATCACAGCGCCATCTGTTGCAGCAACTACTCACCACGTTTCGAGATTTCGTGAGGTCTTCTAGCACCCCGAGATGAAAGCGCCATCTGTGGCTGCAACTAGAAAACAGCGCATCTCACATTGAGACTTGTAGCGCCATCTACAATAGCATTGCAGAAACAACCATCTGCCGCATTCCAATGATGACGTCACGGTCCAATATGGTGGAAAAAGGTGTAACTATGTGAGTATGACGTCAGAGGGCGAAATGGCGGTATAGTTTCGGTTCCTCGAATCCAAGATGGCGGCCATTAAAATTGGTTGTGCCCTCTCATTCCTTTCTTCTCCCTCACCAAAAATATCCTAAAACGGGTAGGAAAACTGTCCCGTTACGGGACCGCTACCCTTGTATACTTTCATTCCGCTATGTGTATATACTCCGACAACAACTGGCACCCATCCGGGGACAGTTGTATACCGAATTTGGTTGTAAAATAAAGCACTATGGGTTGTGGTATACTGCACCCCTCATTGCAGCTAAAGAAAAAAATAATTGCAATTTACTATGGCCGAGCTAAATTTTCCAGGCAAGCACTTGTTGCCTTGTTGTGCATTTGGGAACAAAAAAAAAGTCCGTGGAGATTACTCGAAGAATTTTAATAGAGTGATGCGGTATCACCAATACTGAAGAGAGTAACTGAAAAACGTGTCCGCTATTTTTGTTGGTTAGCAGTACTCTTTGTCAGTCAAGTACAGTATTGCTTATGGTGTTTCTTGCATCTGTAAGATCGACTTTATTATATCCTCCATTTTTCCGAAAAAATTCTAGCAGTTTAGTATTTTTTATTAATGTAATCTATTTTAGCTGTTTCCAACTGCGCTCGAGCTGCATTCAAATTTTTTACTTCTAGCTAGTAGTTCTGTGGTAAATTGTTTCACTTTTGTTGTCTCTGTAATCGTTTTTCTACAGAGCGCGTTTATTTCATCATTTGTATTTGTTATCGATGAATTTGTTTCTGGCAATCAGAGTAAAATTGTGACAACAGTAATGTCAAAAAAGACGCCTTCTTTATGATGATTCAATGCAAGTACTTCAGAATCCCAGTCGGCGTTATTCACGGCAGCAAACAAGTTTTTATCGGGCAGAGCTTTGAGAAGCGTGGCGGTGTTACATCGCATATAAGAAAGAAATCGTTGAAAAATGGGGCTGTGCAAAGTATTTTGTTCACTAGAACACCTGTATGAGAGGAGCTTACAACATTACGTAATAGGTCACCGACTAGGCCATTTACACTAATGAGTACATCGCGTTGAAAGGGCAATCGAGCATTCATAGCAACAACTCTGAAAGATCCGCCTTAACCCAAATAGAAGATGGGGTATCGTTGAGGTCGATGCAGATATCACCCATAGTATTTACATAGCAGTTTTTTAATGATAATGTTTCAGTGACATTTTCAAGCGCAATGCAAAAGTCAGAAGATAAAGATGTCCGTGAGCGATGGATTCGTAGAAATTCAATTTTTGTCATCAATTTTCGGAAAAAAAAAGATAGAATTCTAGGCAGACCCATTCACAGTTAACTATAATAAATATGAGACCCTGTGGCTGCTCGTCCGTGAAGGTTCAAATGTCTGTGTGAGTACGCCGAAGACTAGGAGTCAAAACTGTACAGGTCTCATTCAGAATCACCCTAATAAGTTACGAAGGCGGCAATTATATTAAAATGATTTTTTTACCTCGGAAGGAAGGTTATCAAAAAGGCCGCAGTGTTTCGGAAGGCCGCGGATGTTCAAATGTAGAGGGGATTGGCTGCTGAGTGATAGGAAAATAAAAAGAAATAAGTGCACGCGGTAGTTGGTAGTTAATCCAAGACAAATGTTTCTTAGGAATGCGAACAACGCGAAAGTCGGCGGTCTTGCCGGCCTTATTTATTTAGCAATTATCTGCGAACAAATAGCCCCATTTATTTTCCGTCTGTGAGGCCAAGGCACTGAAAAAAAATATCTTCTAGGTTAAGTGGTGACTGACAAATACGGAGCTGCCTTGTCTAACATGCCAATCAGGTAATTCATTTTGTGTGTGAACAAAAGCTAGCAAATGCAATGCCCAAATTCATTCTCGGAACCAGATGCATAACATCCTGAATACTTAAAAACGCGTTTGAGGGTTTGGTTTTGCGTATAGCCTGCGATTGAGAACAGCTAGAGAGGCCACCGAACTTTGCATCCAGTTTTTATTTTTTCCTCCCCAATACGGGTCGTAGTTTTTGGCGCCTTACACGAAAGATTCCCCAAACTGTGAACTGCTAAAAATGCCTAAAAGAAAAACCTGTATTAATGATATTTCAGGGAATTTCTTATTCATCTGTTCGCGTTCAAGGCCAGAGTTTTTCCGAAAAAACTGCATTTTAAACTCAATGGGTTTATTTTTGGTTAAAGGTACCTCATATCGGTACAAAAACTTTGTTGTTCAGGATGTTGCTTTCTCGAATAGTTTTGTTTTTAAACCGGATCTGTACTCTAGGTGTTTATCCACCACTTTTTTACCTTTTGCAGTTTTCATTCCTTTCATAAAATATCTATACCGCGGTAGGATTTCGTAAAATGGAACTGGATAAATGAACATTACGGCAGCCTTCATTCAGAGCATGTGAAAGAAATAAACGGTCAGTGAAATTAAAGAACTACTAGAGGAAAGACTTTTTCAATGTGGACGTGATGAGGTTAGTCATAATTTTAGGGGTAAAATAATTTAACATAAAGTAGAGGATAATAATGGTGTAAAGTCGGGGGTCAGATACGAACTCACGATATGCGCAGGACTGAGAAGCAGTGCGTTTTGTTTTTCAAGAAATACGCCTTAACCCCTGTGATGACTCATATGTAATGGGTTACGGAATTCTGGAAAGGCTTCGAGCGAAGTAGCTATTTCGATCTCCGTTTTTTGAGCGTTATGACTTCCTTAGAGAAAAAAAACAGCTGTGCTTTCGTATCTTCGTGCGTGGGAAATAATCTTAGGTAGCACTGGAGTGTTCCACGTTGCATTGCTCTCTGACAGCGATGTAGAAGTGCGACATAAAACCTTGATCCTTTTTTATTCACTCCCAAAAAGCTAAGTGAAGTAGGGTAAGGCGGCTATAAACACCGTCTGCTATCAGAGAAGGGGCCAGGCGAACACTAAGTAAGCAAGCTCATTGAACTCAGTCCGTGAGCACGTAAACGCTCCAATCATGTAACATGTTGCCGTGGGTTATGATCATGGAAGACAGTTGGGCTAGTTGGTGTGTATTCGTTAGTGACTGCGACATTAAACGTCAGTTGAAGTCTAGCGTGCTGTCTCGTCTGTTCTTTTTGCCTCTGTCCTTGTGCTTTCCAAGCTAGTTGCAATGTCGCAGTCACTAACGAGTTGCCGTGGGTGTACCACGTACTCTCAGCGAAAGAAGAACTGGAACGTATATATTAAAAAGCTAGTGTTTCTATTCGTGAAGAGCATTGTTTTTTATAATAAGGGAGTAATTACTAATTGGCATCCACCCAAGCGCAGCCATACGGCTACAGAGGAAAGCTATACAGCTTTCTCAGAAACATCGCAGTTAACGAAAATTTCATCCTGGTCCGGGTTTCGAACCCGGGACCACCGCTTCACCGGAGCAGTCACTCTGCCAATTCAGCTGACCGGGATGGCATGGTCATGTTAGGACGAGAGCGAATTGATCAATAACTCGAAGTGGGAACAGTGTTGGACAAATGTTTAGAGGAATCCCCCTAGGTGGAGTAGGTTTGTAATAAGGGAGTAATTACTCACAGCTTTACTTTATAGCCGTATGGCTGCGCTTGGATGGATTCCGATGAGTAATTACTCCCTTATTACAAATCTACTCTACCTTGGGGGATTCCCCTAAACATTTGACAAGCATTGCTTTTGCGATAGCTGTAAAGCTTGCATTTACTGGCAAGCAGTACGGCCGTCTGGATGGATGACTTTTATTGGCATCTGTTCTATCTCGCGCGGTAGCTAGTGCTGCCTTGCCTAGTAAA
Organism: Amblyomma americanum; assembly: GCF_052857255.1. NCBI lineage: Eukaryota > Metazoa > Arthropoda > Arachnida > Ixodida > Ixodidae > Amblyomma > Amblyomma americanum. Next base: position 63,784,330 of record NC_135506.1, on the reverse strand, counting down.
TTTCACTGTAGATCGTATATATGTCTACCTGTCTTTAACTCTCAATCATTAAATGTGGGTTTTCTGCCATTCTTGAAACGCCTCATTGCGGTAGCGGCGAGAAACAGGTATCCGGCGTCTAGCGTCGATTATCGCAGAGTATGTGGCGCGAAAAACAGAAGGAAAAAGGGCTAACATTAATATCCTTCCTCCGCTGCTAACTCATAGAAGGCTGAAACTAATACTAAATATAAATCACCATGTCTAAGACAGGACAACTGTAGTCCTGTATGACGTAGGTGAAAATAATGAAAACGCCTAGAAAAAGCTGCAGTACGAGTTAAACGAAAGTACGCTGGTGTCAGCCATAACCGATAATGAACACAACACTCAAAATGGAACAAAGCTATTTTGCACCCGCACAACAAAAATTCAGGTGGCGGAGCTTGTGCTATAGTTTCTTACGAACAAAGGATTATTGTTCTCGTCGTCACGTTGCAGAAAGCAGGCCTCGACTTAGTACTCCAAAGAACTTTGAATCGCCAGTGTAATCCTCATCCTTCGGGATTCCGCTTGCTTTAGTCGGATACTCCTCCCAAGTTTTTTCCTCATTGCAGGGGCTTTTAGAATTAATTAACGCAGCGAAAGGTCTTCACCCACACCAAGCCTATAATCTGTCGTCGAGGAAATTGAGAAAGGTTTGCTTTGAAGGTCGTAGTCAGTGAAACGAACGTCTCCAGACGGTGATGTAAAACTTTCGGACGCCTGACGCACAACGAAGCATTTTATACGCAATATTCTGTATTTGTCCTTACTACTGATTACAAAAAATTTGACAAAATCTCACTTTTTTGACTCTTCGTATGCCGAGACGTCACTGCCTACATCAAGGGCCACTTCGCCAGTCACACCTGGATCGAATCGCCGCACAGGGCTAACTCCCGACAATGTCCTCTCTCTGAAAAGCTCCCAAATGCCGAAGTTTCACGTGTGGCATGCTGCCGTGCCCCGAACATAGCCTGTTCAAGCGAGATCGTTGTACGCCACATCAATACCCCAGGGAATGAATGTTCAGCAGTTAGATACACACCTCAATTCACTCCCAGGGCAGTGAAAGCACAGCACTTAGTACCACGCTTCAACTCACGAGTCAGCCGATGCAGATAACGATATTGCAAGAAGGTCAAATTATCACTCTCCCTTGTTCGTTATCAAGGAAAACAAATTTTGAGGTGAGCTCGGTTCCTTATCCACATCGTAAAAAGTTTCCCTGCCCGCGAGCAGAATGGAAGATTTCAAGAGAATAGAACATGTGGGGGTGTCCACGCAAACGCCAGGTTTCGGACAAGCTATAGAGACTCTGTGCGTCTGTCGGAAATACGAGATGTTATAGGGCAGGAGCATTGCAGGTTAGAGAAGGAAGGGGAAGGAAGAAAGGGGGCTGACAAGGAGAGCTTCACGCCTTGTCCTTATCACGATAAGGCAGTAATCTAACGAGAAAAGCGGAGAGAGATTAAACTTTATTGAGAAACTGGTCTTGAGAGTTGCTTGACTATCAGATGGGTGGAATCCTCATTCCAGAACTCCAGCGGCCAGAGCTGCTTCACGAACCTGGTCGATGAGCTTTAGCTGATCTTCCAAGGATGCGCTAGTCAGTTTAGCCTCCCATACTGCTCGTAAGACATACGTATGTGTCGTCTTTAAATGTTCAGGTTTGTGCGCACACCTCCACTAAAAGCGGAAACATGTGTCATTGGATCATGTCAGTGGCAGGTGTCAGGGAGTTGAGCTGGATACATTTTGCTGCATTTATGTAGGTTTCGAAATGAGTGTCTGTATTTGTCGCCAGGCTACGCATGAATTAACTATGCTTATCTTTTTTGTGCGGTGGAGGATATCTCCTGCGGTTAAGGCGTAGTGTTTCCAGTGGTTCGCTATATGTGGACACAAGGGGTGTGAGTTGAGGATAAGAACGGCCTGCTCAGTTAATCAGCACTCAATGTTGATAATGAACTGGCTCATTGTTCCCTAACCCAGCATGACGCGGTGTCGCAGAAATTCGGTGGTTTTTATAAAGAGGTAGCAGCATAGAGTTCTACTCCTCTTTTCGGGGGTCTACCGGCCATATAATCACGGTAGGCTCGGTGGGAGTTTGTGAAAACGCGGCCCGTTTCACCGAGTCTGCCCTGGTGCTTAATAGCCCTAATAAAGGCTGCTACTAGCTGTTTGTATACGTGGTCTACCGCTGCTATGACGAATACGCCCCCAGCAAGATATGCCGCAACATCCACGCATGGGGCATAATTGTCATTCTTGAGTTTTTGTCGCAAACGTTCCACTCGAGCCTTACGCCTTTCCACGTGCAATTCATAGTGCATGCAGGGTTCATTATGAAAGTAATGCGTATGATTTTATTATGACGCGACTATCCATGGTAGCGTGGTAAAACGGTCGGAAAAAGCGGCGAGGGCTCTGCCATGCCAACGCAGCCGGTCGCCAGTTTGCTCCGAGCAGTGTGAGAGGATGACAGGGAGCGATGGGGAGTTCGCTTGAACAGCGATACGCTTTCAAGTCTTGCGTGATGCTTGGAAGGAATGCAGCCGAAGCATTCCAGATGCTTCAAGAGGCCTTCAAGGACGACTGCTGAACACACACCTGGGATGCCGCCTCACTCCTTGAGTTGTCTTTGCGTAAAACAACGCAGTGCACAAGGCCACACATAAGACGCCTTTTCGGCTCGTACACGACAGGGCGGCCACGACCACCCTCGACGACATGCTCTCAAACGTCACCGGAGAAGACAACCTCGACGTCAGTGCCTGCCTTGCTCGTGCAGAAGAAGTCCGTAGGCTTTCCCGGCTGCGGATCTAACAACAGCGGACCTGCACCCTACATTCAATCTACGAAGATGCGACGAAGAACAACCATGCACCAACTGGTATAACAAGAAGTTCTTCTAGAATACAAAATACGTGACAGAATCTGAGTTTTGACGCTGATTCACCACCGTGGTCTTAAGGAAACACCGTTAGGCTGCTACATTGGTCGGTGGAAAATCCTTCGCTGAACTGGAGAATTCGGCTATAACATCTTTCCCAACAAAAAGACAGCAGCCCATCGACGCCGGGCGGATCCGGAATTAAGTAGTGCATATCGTCGGCCTAAAACTCACCCTCTTACATGCGCTAATGAAAGCTCCGGCTTCCCTCTTAATTATCTGTTTTGGTTACCTTTCGTTCCTTTCATCCCCAAGTCGATGGTTCTTTAGGAGGAAGGTAATGTGACGCAAATCTTTATTATGTATTTTTTTCCTACTCGGAAGTGCTGGCACGCACTCTTATAGCTTTGTGAAATGAGAAGCGCCCAGATTTCTCCGGCGAAACTTTTGCCGAGGATGACTGCTTCTACGACGATCAAAATTGCCATAGGTGCTTTTCGGGCCAATCATCTCGAAAGTTCTTCGCTACATTTAAACTGACCACCGCCATCACTGGCGATAATTTTCTTTGTCGACGACTGTCAAACCAACTTGCTGTAATCTGCGAGTTGTTTATAAGCAACCTCCGAGCCAAGCACCATCTAATTATTCTATGTACTTGGCTCCCTACTATCTGCACTAGGTGAAAATATCTAACAGACAAACATGTATTACTTTGTTCATCCCAAGCTTTCACCCCTGCTCCCTCTTAGAGGAGAATAATGACTCCGGAGAAAACGACCACCGTGGCTCGATTTGAGGCGATTCTCGAGAAGTATAGTTCTGTGATGTCATCAGGGAATAACGCTGATGCCACTCAGCGCATTCGGTAATGCGGTGTTGTTCCGAAAACACTGAGGAGCCTAAAACAGTTGGTGCGTGCAAAACACTTTATTTCCTCAAAATCCAAGCTCCTTAGCGGATAGGGTGCGAAGTACCTCGGCAAGGAACGGCTGGAGGACTGCTCGGAGCGGCCCTACAGCTCTTTCAATAAAGTGGGTACGCTGCCTACCCCGAGATCGCCCTTGCCTGTAAAGCACGAAATATGCGAGCAAGTGCTTACCAAAAAGATGTGCGAGAATTTCGTATCGCGTCATCAGCAGGCCTGAAAATAGGCAAATTAGGAGATTCTCAAACTATTTAGTTCAAACCACTATTTTAGCACCAACTTTTCAAAGATGGTGCCAGTTGTTTGTGCGCTCTATATTGGCGCCATTGTGACAGCGGAGTAGTTACGCAAAGGCCACATTTTCTATGGACCTACACCGTGTTTATAAACAAAAGAGGGTGTTCACTCCAGCCGGATTAAAACAGAGGTAAAAAGTAGGCTTAGCGCCCTCAGAAATCTAAAAAAACGAACGCTTTCAAAGCAGTTTTCCTATTTCACTGTTTGCCTACGATGCCGTTCTTAAAGTATGAAAGTGTTTCACACTTTCATACTTGAACGGCTTCACACTTTCATACTTGAACGGCATACTTGAACTTGAACGTGTTTAACGGCATTACAAAGGCGTTGTGCCGTTGGTGGTGGTGGTGGCGGTAAAAACTTTATTTTCGTCAAAATTCATTCAAAGGTACCCTTTCGTAGATCGAGTGGGGTCTCCATTGCGCTTTTCTTCTTTCCCTGCTTCACTGCTGGTCGCGTGATGTGGCCAGGAGTCCTTGGCGCTCGGCGACTTCCAAAGCTCGGCTCACGGCCCGGAATTGGGTTCTCAGGTCGGAGCTTGCGTGCGATCGTCGGTCAACCCACGTGGTCACAGCTGCCGGCATTATAGCGACTGCTATCGGGGCGCAGATCAGGGAGGTTCAAATGTCAAACGCGAGCTCTTGCTCACATCAGCATATCACATGAAATAACCATAAAACACCACTTCCGGGAAAACCTATGCGTGACGAGTCACGTGACCTTTGCGGCTGAAATTACGCGCGTAGGAGCACGTCTGTCACAACTTCTTTCTATTTCCAGCTAGTGGCAGAACTGGTGCACCAGTTATTGCTGCAAAAGGCGCGTGAACCTTTGCCTCACCCGACCTTTAGTTCTCTATAAGGCGGCCGAAAGTCGCGGAGCTGGAGTCGTTATTGAAAGGCCGAAACTTAGAGCGTCTATTAAAACGTTCTGATCTGAGCGCGCGTCTCACCGTGAACACCTGTTAGGTGTAAGTGATCGCAAACGTAACCGAATGGGAATAATAACAATAATGACAATAATATCGAATAATAACAATATGGGTTCGCATGGTTTATGTTTTGTAGTTGGGTCGTTCCTAGGTGCACGCTTATAATTTCTTCTTGCTTATTTTATTCCACTGGGGCCCAGTCAGGCTATAAATACTGTACTTCAGTTCAAATAAATAAACGCCTTATCTTTACTGACGCGAGAACCTAGTATATCATACCATTGCCTGTCGCAGCGTGGCACACTAAAGTAACAAGAGCGGCCCTGGACCAGAATAATTCGATTGGTTGACTGATTGGCTGTTTGAATAATAAATGAACTTTCATGTCAGAAAGTAAAACCCTTAGTTAAGAGGCACGTGGTAGAGGAGCACGTCATATAAATTTCGACCGCTTGGAGTTCTGACAAACGCGCAGATGTTTAACATTTCGCAGATATATGAAAACCTAGCCCCGCGATTGCCACTAAATCCCCACTTCGTGCTCAGAAGTAGAACGCCGCAGCCTCTTCTATACACTACGGCGGGTGTCCGAAAAGCAACGAAGCCGAATGCTAACGGAAGAGGAAATAACGATCAGCAGTATGCGGATTTTCTTCAATCACTGGTCTAATGTAGGGCTTCAATCGCGGTGCCCTGCTGCGCTGCTTTTAGCCGCCTCCATCCGTCCGGGAGCAGTAACAGGTATCTGGTTTGAAGCATGCAGAAACAGCACCGGTGCTTGTCGACCGTGTCTTAGGAAACATGCAAAGACCGTGTTGTTTTTATGTCATCTCTCTAGGAACTCACACTTTCAGCGTGGAACACGGGAGAGTTTTGCAACCTCCGCCTCAAGGCACTGGACCCTGGACTGCGTCTTCGTCTTCCACGTAACTTAGCACGTCGCGAAGCAACATTGTTATGCCGTTTATGAATCGGTGTTGCTTTTACCAACCACTATGCTTTCCGGATGGGGATGGCCGACAGCCCTGCCTGTGAAAGCTGTGGTTGTGAGGAGACCATCGCTCATCATCTCTGCGAGTGCCCTGCATTTGCGAGTGCAAGACATACACTGTGTTGTGCCCTGGACCGTCTCGATCCTTGCCCATTAACAGAGCAAAAGATCCGCGGCCACAGCAGTCGACTCCCCTCAAGGCATACAAGGCACATTTTGCCTACTTGAGTGCGACTGGATTGAGTGACAAATTGTGACAGCGTTGTGCGTGCGTGTGTTATGCCTTTTTCCCCTTCTCTCTTCCTCTCTTAGACCCCTAATTCCTCTTCCCCAGTGCAGGGTAGCCAACCGGAACCCCTTTCTGGTTAACATCCCTGCCTTTCCCTCCTCCTCTTTATCTATCTATCTCTAGGAGAGTGCAGAAGGAACGGCGACAGCATCTGCACTCACAAGTCGCCCGGCCCTCTTACCCTATATATTGAAGGTCAGAAGGTCACGGAATCGGACAGAGTTCTGGTTCTAGCGCTCTGGGTATACACTGCAACATGCGGGCTTCGAATATAATTGAAACCTTCAAATCAACTACCACCCAAATCGCTCGCATGATAAGGCGCATCTCTCGACACAACCAAGGCATGGGGGAAGAGGACAACCTTAGGCTGGTCCAAGCCTTAATTGTTAGCAGAGCCGCCAACGGTCTCCCGTACCACACTGAATATTGAAGAGGAAGCCCAAATCGATATCATCATCAGAGGTGTCTAACTGGGGTCAGTGACGTCACCCGATGAGTCTAGGGCAGTGGAGGTGATAAACCGCCGCCCTGAGAACTGGTGGTGAAACAAAGAAGCCTGTAGAGAATTACTACCACCTTTTTCTTTTCTTGACTATTTGACATGCATAGCATTTGGTATAGAGCTTTTTTCTACTTTCTACTTTTTCATATTCATATGTTTTTTGTTGCCTGATTCAGAAGCCTGTGATACCCCGCTACAAAGAGGACTGGCCATGCGATCTTCGTCTCTCAGAACACAAGGCTCCAATCCACGGCATCAGGCAGAGCCGTCTTTCACACGACTACCGCCCCTACGGATTGGAAAGTTTTGGAAGCTAAGCAAACACTACCGCACCTAATCAGGGATCACTTAATGGTCGCACCAGTATCTAAACATATACACCATGAATTGCACGTGGAAAGGCGCAAGGCTCGAGTGGGATGTTTGAGACAAGACCTTCATAATGAGATTGATGCCACATACGTGGATGTTGCGGCATATCTCAATGGGGGCGTATTCGTGATAGCTGCGTTAGACCACATATACAACCCATTAGCAACAGCCTCCACAAGGGCAGAAAGCCCTGCCTCAGCTGAAGCCATAGCTGTGGCCATGGCAATTAAACACCAAGACAAACCCTGTAAAACAGCCCACGCTATCACAGACCCGTTGCAAGCCTGCTGGTTATACGGCTGGTATACCCGCGAAAAGAGCAGAGGAACTCCTTGCTGCTACCCCTTTAGAAAAAAATCACAGCATTTCTTACACATCGGATCGTGCCGGGTTAGGGGGCAAAGAGCCGGCTCATAACCTAAAGTTCTAGCGCTGATTAAACGAAGGGATCCTTCCCATTCTTATTTCACACCCCTTGTGTCCACATATAGCGAACGACTATATAGAAACACTACATCTTAACCGTAGGTTGATACTCAACACCGCGCGAAAAGCCAAGCACAGCAGATTCTGCAGCCTGGCGCCATATACACACTCATTTCGAAACCTACGTAAATGAAGAAAAATGTATTCTGCTCAACTCCCTAACACGTATACCTCTCGTGTGATGCAAGTGTCACATTTTTTCGCTTTTCGTGGGGGTGTGCGGGCAAGCCTGAACCTTTAAAGACGACACATACATCTTACGAAAAGTTGGAGGTTCACCTGACTGGCGTATTCTTGGAATATCAACCAGATTCGTGAAGCAGCAGCTCGGGCCACTGGAGTTCTGGAATGAGGACCCCACTCATCTGACCGTCAAGCAACTCTCAAGACCAGTTTCTCAATAAAGTTCATTCTCTCTCCGCTCTTCTCGTCAGATTACTGCCTTATCGTGTTGAGGATAAGGCGTAAAGATCTCCTTCTGAGCCCTTCTTTCTTCCTTCCCCCTTCCTTCACCAACCTGCAAAGCTCCTGACCTAAAACATCGCGTATTTCGGACAGACGGAGATACTATCTATACGTTCGCCGAAGCCAGGCGTTTGCGTGCAGCGCCACCGCCGCGTGCTCTATTCTCTTGAAATCTTCCATTCTGCCGGCGGGCAGGGAAACTTTTCATGATGTGGACAAGGAACCGAACTCACCTCAAAATTCGTTTTTGTTCAGAACGAACAAGCGAGAGTGATAACTTGACCTTCTTGCAATATCGTTATCTGCATCGGCTGACTCGTGAGTTGAAGCGTGGTAAGTTCTGTGGCTTTCATTGCCCCGTTTCATAGTAAAATCAGTTCAGGCGTGTATGTAACGGATGACCGTTCCTTCTCTAGGGTAATGATGTTGCGTATAATGATTTCGCTTGAAGAAGCTACGTCCGGGAAACCGCAGCATGCCACACGCGAAACGCCTGCCTATTAGGAGCTGATCACAGAGTGGACATTGTCGAGAGTTAGTTCTGTGTGGCCATGCGATCCAGGTGTGGCAGGCGAAGTGGCCCTTGATATAGGTGGTGACGTCTTGACATGAGAAGAGGCGAAAACAAATTTTTTCAGATTTTCTGCAACTCAGGCGTAAGCACGAAGACAGGATATTGCGTATGGATTGCTTCGTTGTGCGCGAGGCGCCCAAAAGTTTTCGTGCGCCATCTGAAGAGAGATGTTTTAAGGCGAAATCCTTTAATGGCTCACACTCGCGGTGACCGTCCGTCCATTCACGTGACCTCGCGGTGTCCGTCCCTTACATCTAGGTCACCTAGGTCACTTGACCTTGTCACGTGATCCCAACCTGCCAATTGGACTGTGAGTAAATTACCCAATGCCCACTGGCTTTCGCGTTCCCGCAGTTAAGAGATACTAAGTGCCTCCAACGAATTTTTTACTTATTACGATCTTCACAGCAAACTTGTCTCAATGTCTTCGACGATATATTATAGACTCAGTGTGTGCGAAGACCTTTCGCAGCGTTAAATAATAGTAAAAGCACCCGCAACCCGGCAGACATACGACAGCATAACTTGTGAGGACTATCACATACAGGGCTTCGTTCGCTATAATCGAGCGGTGGTCACGAATGATCATGTATATGCGACACAGGGCTGTTTTTCTAATGCATGTTTTGACTTTAGCACTGGCCATGTTCGTAATAATCGAGCGGTCGTTGTAACTGCGGCCGTTATAAGGCGGCTGGACTGTACATGAACTGGATGTACATACACGCGGCCACGGTGGCTCGATGGTTGTGGTGCTCGGCTGCTGACTAGAAAGACGCTTGTTCGATTCCGGCCGCGGAGATCGCATTTCGATCGACAGAATGCTAGAGGTCCGTGTACTGTGCGATGTCAGTGCACATTAAAGAACGTCAGGTGGTAGAAATTATCCGGAGACTTCCGCTAAGGCGCCCCTCATAGAATATCTTTCGGGCGTTAAACCACATTAACCGAACCAACCATGCACACGCGCACACATTCATTAAGTCATAAAGGTTGTCCCAGCATACATAGATTGCAAAAAGGCGGCAGCAACGCATCTGTAACCATGCTCATTACGATCATTTACTGATCAATGTCTTTTGTTTACTTCAAATTACAGGAAATATTTTAAAATAATTATTTCAAGGTTTTTATGCAAAAACAATAAACTGAAAAAAAAACAGTTCACGCTGAACGGGAGTTTCCTCTGCTTTATGAAGCAAACAACCGAAATCGCACAAGAAAAAGATTCTTATCTTAGCCAGACCACCTGAGTCGTGAAAAATATGTCTCAAAAACGCTGAAACGCAATATTGGAATAGTGGGCCTCTCTTGCTTGCTGTACTCGATAGGCCTGAGAGAACAAGGCAGCCCTCTTCACACATCAACCCAGTTTCTTGCCCCTCGACACACATACGCTAAGCTGGTCTTGACAACTGTGCACGAATTTATCTACCCTGGCCTGTCAAAGAAGAAACAGGCCCATAAAGCGAAGGAAGGTAAAGCGTAATATAGAGTAAATTCTCAAGCCCCCCCCCCCCCCAAAAAAAAAAATTAAGAACGTCGAAGACAATGTGCTCTTGAATCTCAAAACTTAATGAATGCAGCATAAATGTCGTTCATAATATTTTCGATTATGCGTTTCATCAGTTCGTTCCATGAGTTCAAACGAAGAAATAAAAAGTAAAAACCGCAGGGATTGGATGTCCGTACGCGGATGCTGGAATAGGATGGAAACGACGAAACATAGTTTAGGCAAATGAACACGAGCGCAGGAGCATCTGGAAGACAGTAGCCGGGTTTAAGGAAGCGTGTAGTTAAAGTCAGCAGGCTGCACCCGCTCGTGAATCCAGAGGGTGGCGATCCACTTGGATCCACGAAGCACAGGGCACGAGCCGTGCATGGTGCTTCGGTCTCGCTCCCAAAGCCCTGCCGAATTCTCCTTCAGGTTGAACCAGAACAGCGCGGAGCCGAGGCGAGGAGCGATTGACAGTCCGGCCTCGGTAAATGCGGTGGCCCCGCCCTCAGCTACGTCACTCAGGTACACCAGTAGCGTCGCCAGCCGCTCCCCGTAAGCCTCCGTGACCCACGCGTCTAATGGGTCGATATGCGCATCATAGTGTCCGCCTATGCCATAGTTCAGCACCTGCAATTCCTCGGCAGACTCCAATGAGAGGCCCGTCAACACCTCCGTGCGACGGTAGAGGACGCTAGTGTTGGCATTGTCTTTCAGCCAGGCCATCTCCGCCGTCCTCACATCTTGAACCACGGTTCCTCCGTCGGTGTTCACCACTTCAGCTGGTGCGAGTGTCTCGGGCAGCCGCCGAAGAGCAGCGCACTCCGTGGCGCTCAGGAAGTTGTGGATGAGCCACACCCGAGGCTCCGCAGCAGACAGCGCCTCCACGGCGAAAGGTGCCAGCGACGCGGCGCCACGCTTGCCCCTCGACAGCCAGCACATCAGGGAGCTGGCGGGCCTCGTATCGCCCTCCCGGCTCGTCCGACACAGCTTGCCGAAGCTGGAGTCACTGACGAAGCTGGAGCGGACGGCGCCCCGCACCAAGTCTCTGTAGAGCCACATGGCCGGCGTCTCGGGAGGGTAGCCGACGACCTTGCGCCAGGCCTTGAAACTCGCAGTCCTTGTGGACGTCTCCAGCGTCGGCAGGTGGCGCTCCAGGAAGTACGCGAACCGCATATCAGCGGCTCCTAGCGCCGCCCATTCATCGGCCAGTGTCCGTTCTCTAAGTGAGCAGTGGACGGCCAAAGAAAGCATGTCGTCCGCCGTCGGTTGGACCAGTTCGGGAGAGCGCATTGCTGCAACGCCATGCTCTGGCGTGATGTGGTACGCCTTCTGGAGCCTGCAGATGCCCGCAGCAGCTCCGTCCACGTCCTCTTCCGTGGGCCAGGGCAAGAAGCCGGCGTTATCTATCAGCGGCCGAGGACAGCGAAAGTCACGAAACACGCCGGACATGGCGTCCAGAGCTGAGCGCCTCAGTAGCCTCAACAGGTACTGTTCTCCAGGCCGACTTCCCTTGCGCGTTAAAGCAGCAACCCGTAGCTTAGTCCGAACGAGCGGTACGACGGCGGCAGCTCGGCGCCAGGTAGCTTCGCACGGCTCCAAATGTCGACGCAGGGCCCTGACCACAGCCTTCTCCGTCTGGAACAGTCTGGCTAGGCCTTGCATAGATCTGAAGTAGTCGCCAGCCAGGACCCCACTGACTCCGAGGAAGGCTGACAGTAAGAACACACATGACTTCATCTTCGTCATCTTCGTCCGAGCTTCTTTTTTTTATCAATAGGAAGCACGCGCATTAGAGTTAATGCTTCATTGTTATTTTTTGACTGTAGTTATACTTATATTCTTTGTTGATTTCGTCTCATATTCCCGCCCACGCGTAATTTTGTTTAATATCGTCGGGGCCAGGCAAGTCCTTGAAGTAGAATGACCTACAGTACAATAAACACACATAGTAAGGATGTTCAGTTTCGCAGGAATATCGGAAAGAAGTGATAAATTGGAAGAGATATAAGATATAAATAAGACGGCAGTGTTGTCGAGCAGAAGTTAACAAGTGCATTGTCTGGCTACTATAAAACTTGACCGGCACTACTGAGCGTTACCGCCAGGAAATTACTGCTCAAAATAAAATAATGGTTCAAAAGTAACGTGTACTTCGCAACAGACGCTGTCTGCAACGTGCCATGCTGCGAACTGCGGACATTTATGTGCGTTTTCAACGGACGCTGTTTATCGATGTGCAACTCTTCATGCTGATAAATGTAAGCTTTTGGAGTGTCATATAGTTGTTCGAAAATGGCCACATAAAAAATTGGCGGGGGTTAAGCTTTGGTTAAACCTGGAGTGACGCGATAGCTACAGCTGGCCGAGTGGACCTTGGTCACGTGACCAACCACGTGATCAGCCACGGCGCCGCGCCGCCGGCAGCTGCTCCGCACCACGTGACCAGCCACGTGACAGCGTGGCGGAACAGCCACAGGGTAGCAGCGCCGCCACGCTGAAGGCTCGAAATGCTACCGTAGTGTAGCTATCGCTGCAAAAACTGGAGGGGAAAGCTCCGGTTAAAAGGTCTGACGCGATAGCGTAATGAGTTAACTCCCATAAGTGCAGAAGGTCATTCTCTGCATTCATAGATCCCTGGGACTCCTCAAACCACTGGCGCACTGGTGCTGCAGTTAAGCGATGCGCCACCAGTGGGGCTTTTGCAACTCAGGTTGTTCTTCACCTGCAACCACTCGCGACCAATCATTAATTTAACTGCCACCTGCCACGGTGATGACGCCACCGGGTCACGTGACCTAGGTGGCCAACCTAGATTGCTTGTCCGGTTGCGAGGCAATTTAAACGGTCGCTCCAACTCTACTCTACGCTCTCGGATTCAAAGCAGCGAATTCTGTCCCTGTTTTTCTGTTTTTTATTTTATTTAGAAATACTGCCAATCCCAGTCGGGATCATCGCAGGAAGGGCAAAAACAGTATTCAACAAAGCAGGTACATAAAACACAGCGTTGCAACTATATGTGAACAGAGGCTGTTAGGTTTAATAGCAATAATAATAATCGGTGAGAAACAACATGGGAGCAACAATACAAAGGAAAAGAAGCAAGAACAACATAAATGCATTACACATTAGAAAGAACAATTTTCATTAAATCAAATAGAGCACTGGAGCTGACGAAATGGTGTTTATAATGCACATTGTAAAGCTAGTAGGTGCGCTTCATATGTCCCTAAAATTTTTTCTAAAGATGGGCTGGTTACACTTGATGGTAGCTTATTCCATTCTCGAATGGCTGACGGGAAAAACGAATGTCTAAAACAGTCTGTGTTGAATCGATATTCTTCCAGTGTTTGTGAGTTCTTATGTCTCGTTTTCCTTCTTTCTGATTTTGAAATATACCTTGTACAATCTATGTTCACCACGTTGTGAATAAGTTGATAAAGTAGTTTCTGTCGTGCAAGCCTGGCGCGGTTTTGTAACGCAAGTATTCCAGCGTTGTTTATGAGTTCTGTGGGTGTTTCAGTTTGTCTGCATTTGTTGTAGATAAATCTTACAGCTTTCCTTTGAACTCCCTCTAGTTTCTTTATTAGTTTATCTGTAAACGGAAACCAGGCTATATTCGCATATTCAAGTACAGGTCTCACAAAAGTATTGTAGGAAAGTAATTTAATGTCTGACGGCGCGTCACGGAGGCGCCTCTTGAGAAATAATAATAATAATAATTGGTTTTTGTGGAAAGGAAATGGCGCAGTCTCTGTCTCATATATCGTTGGACACCTGAACCATGCCGTAAGGGAAGGGATAAAGAAAAGAGTGAAAGAAGAAAGGAAGAAGAGGTGCCGTAGTGGAGGGCTCCGGAATAATTTCGACCACCTGGGGATCTTTAACGTGCACTGACATCGCACAGCACACGGGCGCCTTAGCGTTTTTCCTCCATAAAAACGCAGCCGCCGTGGTCGGGTTCGAACCCGGGAACTCCGGATCAGTAGTCGAGCGCCCTAACCACTGAGCCACCGCGGCGGGTCCTCCTGAGAAAGAAAAGTCTTTTTTTGAGAAAGAAAAGTTTTTTTTTCCTCCTGAGAATGACGTAATGAAGTTCACGTGCAAGTTCCATTTCAGATCAGATGATAAAATTAATCCAAGGTATTTATGTTGTGTAATTGCGGGATGCGTGGTGTCTGTCATTGCGATACAGAAAGGGGATGCAAATAATGTATTGGCGATTACATGTGTGGTAAGGCGAATGAACAGCGGCAGCTGGTTCCACCTTGTGCTTTTTCCAACAGGTGCATTTGCTTTTAATCATATATTGTTCGATAGCTTTCAGTTGCGGCGGTTGTGGTGAATACCGCTATCACCCGAAAGCGGATGACGTTCAGCACGGCGAAGTTCTGGGCTAGCTGGTCCGAAAAGTTCGTGTAAAAATACACGCGACAGGAATAGGACGAAACAAGGGCAAAAAAAAAACGCGATAGGAATAGAACACTGTCCATGGACTTCTCTTCCTAATTAAGTCCTGTTCCTGCCGCGGTTAATTATTTTTACCCCTGAACGGATGACGTCTGCACCGCTACAGTTGCAGTCGCAAGTGGCATGTTCGTTGTCAACACAGCACGAGCAATCCGAGAAGGAAAACGTGCCTTCACCAGAAACTTAACCGGTTGGTGCTGCGGAACATGGCCAGCATGCCCGCTCTGTCCTCGGTACACTGAGTCAACCGGAGTGTCTAGTCTTGCTTCACAGCCTCCGTCACGACCTCAGCGATTGCGGCCAAGGCCAGAGTATCTGAAGGACTACAACTTCTAACAGGGGAGGTCTGTCATGTGTGCAACCATGGACACAACCAGAGGGCAGTGGAGCAGTGCTGTGTGCGGTGTAAAAAAATGAAAATTGGTTTTTGGGAAAGGAAATGACGCAGTATCTGTCTCACATCTCGGCTGACACCTGAACGGCACCGTAAGGGAAGGGATAAAGGAGGGAGTGAAAGAAGAAAGGAAGAAAGAGGTACCGTAGTGGAGGGCTCCGGAATAATTTCGACCACCTGGGGATATTTAACGTGCAGTGTCATCGCAGAGCACACGGGCGCCTACATGTGTGATTCGGGGTAGCATGTGTGAATACGTACGCGTCTTACTGCTATACTTTTCTTGAATAAAAACATTGGTGGATGGATGGATGGAAACAACTTTTATTAGAAAAAAAGAAAAGAACAAAATCTTCCAGTGTGGTCTCCTACTAATCCAGGAGTCTACGGGCTTGTGCCTCATATAAGGCCCGATCCACCAGCCATTTCTGACCGGTGGGCTGAGCGGTCCGTAAAGCAGTCTCCCAGGAAGAATGAGTGGGATTGGGGATGTGCGGTACTGCCTGTGGGGAAGGACATTCCCAAAGGTAGTGGAAAAGTGTGGACCTGGGCACGCCACAGGTGTTACAATGAGGAGGAAAGGTGGGGTGAAAACATTGGTGAACGTAATAACACAAGCGTTCTCAACTGTAACGTGGTATAAATACAGCGAGTCACCCCGAAGAGTCTCTCATATAACATTTCCCGGAAGAGATCGTATACCTTACTACGGCACGAGTCGCTACGCTGTGGTGCATACGGCCCTTTTATAATAACGGATACCCTTGATCATAAATGGAGCGTGCCATTTTGCAGCGGTCCTTGTAGATCGACGCAAGCTTGCGAGAGGAGTGAGAACAGACGCCGTCCTAGTTTTTCCGCAAGTGCTATAGATTCTCTCTTCATTCATTGGCGTTTTCATTAGTCAGTACCAATACAAGTACTGTGCAACCGGAGCTTACAGAAACGACCAGGGCCACCCCGTCTTCCTTTCCTTGAACCTCAAGCTCAGGGTTGGCTGGTTGGTCAGTCGGTCGGTCGGTTGTTGCTTTCCATTCCACAAGTTTCTTGTGCTGTTGCACACGCAATTCTGACATGCCATTGTTAGCGTGTTTTAGAGGTTTAATTGCAAAAGCTATTCAGGCTGCTAGGGAAGCCGTAGCGGAGGGCTCCGAATAATTTCGAACACTTTAGGTTCTTTAGCGTGCGCTGTCATCGCACAGTACGCGGACCTCTAGCATTTCGCCTCCATCGAAATGCGACAGGTGCAGCTGGGATCGGACCCGCGTCTTTCGGTTATGCAGCCGACTATCATAACTATCGAGCTACCGCGGCGACACTGCCATTATTAGCAGCTAATCCCTTCACAGCATTAGACATACATCCCTCCTACATACCGCGACCGCATTCATGCGTGCGCAGGACAGCAGGCAGTAAGTAGCGTGGAGGGAGCAGTAACATTTCAAGCTCTACTTTGTTTTATTGTCAAAAAAAGCGCGAATTGTTTTTTGTTTATTTATATGTCGACCCTCAGGCACCGTTTCCATCATATATGTAGAAATCAGCATCCCCTAGTGTGTTTCTTCTCTAGTGTGCGGTGTTGTGGGAGATTCTTACTAGACAAACGGCTGCATAATGAAATTCCGAGTTGGTGTTCACCATGATACTGTGAAGTTACGGGCAATGGGGCAGTTATGTCATGGCACGCACTACACAATCTTTGACACCAGTGTTACTGCATGCAATCCTCGTGTGACTCCATTCAGAGATCCAGAATAATAACGTCTGATCGAAAAATTTAGCTCACCACTACGATTAAAAGAGCTGTCAACCTGTGGAGGCAATCCATGGATACGTCTTGACTTGGTATACACAAATAACGCTGGCCTATAGTCGGATGCAACTTAAGTCTTCAGTGAAGCTAGCTCCGCCAACATTTAGGACCAGCGCACAGAATTCCTCCACGACAAAAAAATTTGTCCGTTGTTAAAACTTCTCTCGTCACCTAAACAAGAAGCTAATCACGCGAAAAAAGTTACACGCTCTAGAATCGCGATACCTGGCTTGTTTAATAAAGTCAAACAATTAACAGCTGATTTAGTTTATTTTGTGACTGGCTAGCGGAGGAACACAGTACTCCGCGGATCGTTGCCCAGTGTTAGCAACTGCTGTTTTTTTTTTTAAGTTGTATCCTACTATATGTATCGATATATTCCTTCGGGGAGTTCGGAGGCGATATTTAATACGGGCATGGTTCGGCCGTAGTAAGCAGATGACAGAATCTTCTGTCTTCAAGTCCCAGTCCAGTGTAGTTGCTTCATCTCCAGCATCCAATGTGTCCCGTATATCCCACAATCTTCTATAATATTGGCGTAGACTCCTTGATATCAAGAAATTCTCTCAATTTTCGCTTGCATTTTGGTCCCCATTTCTTTATTAGCGTAATAGGAATGCCATCTGGTCCTGTTGACGTGCTACTAGGAACCTTCTTCTCTGCCCTTTCCCGCTCTCTTTGTCCAAGCAAAACAATTTCAGCAACCGGCCTATCATCCAATGAATCATCCAAAAGAAAGAAAGAAAGAAAGAAAGAAAGAAAAAAAGAAAGAAAGAAAGAAAGAAAGAAAGAAAGAAAGAAAGAAAGAAAGAAAGAAAGAAAGAAAGAAAGAAAGAAAGAAAGAAAGAAAATATATAATCACGGCAGGCTCGGTGGGAGTTTGTGAAAAGGCGGCCCGTTTCACCGAGTCTGCCCTGGTGCTTAATAGCCCTAATAAGGGCTGCTACTAGTGGTTTGTATACGTGGTCTACCGCTGCTATGACAAATACGCCCCCAGCAAGATATGCCGCAACATCCACGCATGATAATAATAATAATAATAATTGGTTTTGGGGGGAAAGGAAATGGCGCAGTATCTGTCTCATATATCGTTGGACACCTGAACCGCGCCGTAAGGGAAGGGTAAAGGAGGGAGTGAAAGAAGAAAGGAAGAGAGAGGTGCCGTAGTGGAGGGCTCCGGAATAATTTCGACCACCTGGGGATCTTTAACGTGCACTGACATCGCACAGCACACGGGCGCCTTGGCGTTTTTCCTCCATAAAAACGCAGCCGCCGCGGTCGGGTTCGAACCCGGGAACTCCGGATCAGTAGTCGAGCGCCCTAACCACTGAGCCACCGCGGCGGGGCTCCACGCATGGGGCATAATTGTCATTCTTGAGTTTTCGTCGCAAATGTTCCACTCGAGCCTTACGCCTTTCCACGTGCAATTCATGGTGCATGAAGCGTCCATTATGAAAGTAATGCGTATGATTTTATTATGACGCGACTATCCACGGTAGCGTGGTAAAACGGTCGGAAAAAGCGGCGAGGGCTCTTCCATGCCATCGCAGCCGGTCGCCAGTTTGCTCCGAGCAGTGTGAGAGGATGACAGGGCGCGATGGAGAGTTCGCTTGAACAGCGATACGCTTTCAAGTTTTGCGTGATGCTTGGAAGGAATGCAGCCGAAGCATTCCAGATGCTTCAAGAGGCCTTCAAGGACGACTGCTGAACACACACCTGGGATGCCGCCTCACTCCTTGAGTTGTCTTTGCGTAAAACAACGCAGTGCACAAGGCCACACATAAGACGCCTTTTCGGCTCGCACACGACAGGGCGGCCACGACCACCCTCGACGACATGCTCTCAAACGTCACCGGAGAAGACAACCTCGACGTCAGTGCCTGCCTTGCTCGTGCAGAAGAAGTCCGTAGGCTTTCCCGGCTGCGGATCTAACAACAGCGGACCTGCACCCTACATTCAATCTACGAAGATGCGACGAAGAACAACCATGCACCAACTGGTATAACAAGTTCTTCTAGAATACAAAATACGTGACAGAATCTGGGTTTTGACGCTGATTCACCACCGTGGTCTTAAGGAAACACCGTTAGGCTGCTACATTGGTCGGTAGAAAATCCTTCGCTGAACTGGAGAATTCGGCTATAACATCTTTCCCAACAAAAAGACAGCAGCCCATCGACGCCGGGCGGATCCGGAATTAAGTAGTGCATATCGTCGGCCTAAAACTCACCCTCTTACATGCGCTAATGAAAGCTCCGGCTTCCCTCTTAATTATCTGTTTTGGTTACTTTTCGTTCCTTTCATCCCCAAGTCGATGGTTCTTTAGGAGGAAGGTAATGTGACGCAAATCTTTATTATGTTTTTTTTTTCCTACTCGGAAGTGCTGGCACGCACTCTTATAGCTTTGTGAAATGAGAAGCGCCCAGATTTCTCCGGCGAAACTTTTGCCGAGGATGACTGCTTCTACGACGATCAAAATTGCCATAGGTGCTTTTCGGGCCAATCATCTCGAAAGTTCTTCGCTACATTTAAACTGACCACCGCCGTCACTGGCGATAATTTTCTTTGTCGACGACTGTCAAACCAACTTGCTGTAATCTGCGAGTTGTTTATAAGCAACCTCCGAGCCAAGCACCATCTAATTATTCGCGGCGGTCGAATTTCGATGGAGGCGAAATTCTAGAGGCCCGTGTACTGTGCGATGTCAGTGCACGTTAAAGAACCCCAGGTGGTCGAAATTTCCGGAGCCCTTCACTACGGCGTCCTTCATAGCCTGAGTCGCTTTGGGACGTTAAACCGTCATAAACATAAACATAAACCATCTAATTATTCTAAGTACTTGGCTTCCTACCAACTGCACTAGGTGAAAATATCTAACAGACAAACATGTATTACTTTGTTCATCCCAAGCTTTCACCCCTGCTCCCTCTTAGGGGAGAATAATGACTCCGAAGAAAACGACCACCGTGGCTCGATTTGAGGCGATTCTCGAGAAGTATAGTTCTGTGATGTCAGCAGGGAATAACGCTGATGCCACTCAGCGCATTCGGTAATGCGGTGTTGTTCCGAAAACACTGAGGAGCCTAAAACAGTTGGTGCGTGCAAAACACTTTAGTTCCTCAATATCCAAGCTCCTTAGCGGATAGGGTGCGAAGTACCTCGGCGAGGAACGGCTGTAGGACTGCTCGGAGCAGCCCTGCAGCTCTTTCAATAAAGTGGGTACGCTGCCTACCGCGAGATCGCCCTTGCCTGTAAAGCACGAAATATGCGAGCAAGTGCTTACCTAAAAGATGTGCGAAAATTTCGTATCGCGTCAGCAGCAGATCTGAAAATATGCAAATTAGGAGATTTTCAAACTATTTAGTTCAAACCACTATTTTAGCACCAACTTTTCAAAGATGGTGCCAGTTGTTTGTGCGCTCTATATTGGCGCCATTGTGACAGCGGAGTAGTTACGCAAAGGCCACATTTTCTATGGACCTACACCGTGTTTATAAACAAAGAGGGTGTTCACTCCAGCCAAATTAAAACGCAGGTAAAAAGTAGGCTTAGCGCCCTCAGAAATCTAAGAAAACGAACGCTTTCAAAGCAGTTTTTTCTATTTCACTGTTTGCCTACGATGCCGTTCTTAAAGTATGAAAGTGTTTCACACTTTCATACTTGAACGGCATACTTGAACTTTAACGTGTTTAACGGCATTACAAAGGCGTTGTACCGTTGGTGGTGGTGGTGGCGGTAAAAACTTTATTTTCGTCAAAATTCATTCAAAGGTACTCTTTCGTAGATCGAGTGGGGTCTCCATTGCGCTTTTCTTCTTTCCCTGCTTCACTGCTGGTCGCGTGATGTGGCCAGGAGTCCTTGGCGCTCGGCGACTTCCAAAGCTCGGCTCACGGCCCGGAATTGGGTTCTCAGGTCGGAGCTTACGTGCGATCGTCGGTCAACCCACGTGGTCACAGCTGCCGGCATTATAGCGAGTGCTGTCGGGGCGCAGATCAGGGAGGTTCAAATGTCAAACGCCAGCTCCTGCTCACATCAGCATATCACATGAAATAACCATAAAACACCACTTCCGGGAAAACCTATGAGTGACGAGTCACGTGACCTTTGCGGCTGAAATTATGTGCGTAGGAGCACGTCTGTCACAACTCCTTTCTATTCCCAGCTAGTGGCAGAACTGGTGCTCCAGTTATTGCTGCAAAAGGCGCGTGAACCTTTGCCTCACCCGACATTTAGTGCGCCATAAGGCGGCCGAAAGTCGCGGAGCTGGGGCCGTTATTGAAAGGCCGAAACTTAGAGCGTCTATTAAAGCGTTCTGATCTGAGCGCGCGTCTCACCGTGAGCAGCTGTCAGGTGTAAGGGAGCGCAAACGTAACCGCATGGGAACACAACGTTTTTCATCGAATAATAACAATATGGCTTCGCATGGTTTATGTTTTGTAGTTGGGTCGTTCCTAAGTGCACGCTTGTAATTTCTTCTTGCTTATTTTATTCTACTGGGGCCCAGTCAGGCTATAAATACTGTACTTCAGTTCAAATAAATAAACGCCTTATCTTGACTGACGCGAGAACCTAGTATATCATACCATTGCCTGTCTCAGCGTGGCACACTAAAGTAACAAGAGCGGCCCTGGACCAGAATAATTCGATTGATTGACTGATTGGCTGTTTGAATAATAAATGAACTTTCACGCCAGAAAGTAAAACCCTTACTTAAGAGACACGTGGTAGAGGAGCACGTCATATAAATTTCGACCACTTGGAGTTCTGACAAACGCGCAGATGTTTAACATTTCGCAGATATATGAAAACCTAGCCCCGCGATTGCCACTAAATCCCCACTTCGTGCTCAGAAGTAGAACGCCGCAGCCTCTTCTATACACTACGGCGGGTGTCCGAAAAGCAACGAAGCCGAATGCTAACGGAAGAGGAAATAACGATCAGCAGTATGCGGATTTTCTTCAATCACTGGTCTAATGTAGGGCTTCAATCGCGGTGCCCTGCTGCGCTGCTTTTAGCCGCCTCCATCCGTCCGGGAGCAGTAACAGGTATCTGGTTTGAAGCATGCAGAAAGAGCACCGGTGCTTGTCGACCGTGTCTTAGGAAACATGCAAAGACCGTGTTGTTTTTATGTCATCTCTCTAGGAACTCACACTTTCATCGTGGAACACGGGAGAGTTTTGCAACCTCCGCCTCAAGGCACTGGACCCTGGACTGCGTCTTCGTCTTCCACGTAACTTAGCACGTCGCGAAGCAACATTGTTATGCCGTTTATGGATCGGTGTTGCTTTTACCAACCACTATGCTTTCCGGATGGGGATGGCCGACAGCCCTGCCTGTGAAAGCTGTGGTTGTGAGGAGACCATCGCTCATCATCTCTGCGAGTGCCCTGCATTTGCGAGTGCAAGACATACACTGTGTTGTGCCCTGGACCGCCTCGATCCTTGCCCATTAACAGAGCAAAAGATCCGCGGCCACAGCAGTCGACTCCCCTCAAGGCATACAAGGCACCTTTTGCCTACTTGAGTGCGACTGGATTGAGTGACAAATTGTGGCAGCGTTGTGCATGTGTGTGTGTGTTATGCCTTTTTCCCCTTCTCTCTTCCTCCTTTTAGTCCCCTAATTCCTCTTCCCCAGTGCAGGGTAGCCAACCGGAACCCCTTTCTGGTTAACATCCCTGCCTTTCCCTCCTCCTCCTTATCTATCTATCTCTAGGAGAGTGCAGAAGGAACGGCGACAGCATCTGCACTCACAAGTCGCCCGGCCCTCTTACCCTATGTGTTGAAGGTCAGAAGGTCACGGAATCGGACAAAGTTCTGGTTCTAGCGCTCTGGGTATACACTGCAACATGCGGGCTTCGAATATAATTCAAACCCTCAAATCTACTACCACCCAAATCGCTCGCATGATAAGGCGCAACTCTCGACACAACCAAGGCATGGGGAAAGAGGACAATTTTAGGCTGGTCCAAGCCTTAATTGTTAGCAGAGCCGCCAACGGTCTCCCGTACCACACTGAATATTGAAGAGGAAGCCCAAATCGATATCATCATCAGAGGTGTCTAACTGGGGTCGGCGACGTCACCCGATGAGTCTAGGGCAGTGGAGGTGATAAACCGCCGCCCTGAGAACTGGTGGTGAAACAAAGAAGCCTGTAGAGAATTACTACCACCTTCTTCTTTTCTTCACTATTTGACATGCATAGCATTTGGTATAGAGCTTTTCTCTACTTTCTACTTTTTCATATTTATATGTTTTTGTTGCCTGATTCAGAAGCCTGTGATATCCCGCTACAAAGAGGACTGGCCATATCAGCATCACCAAAACGGTGCTATATGGCTTCCTACAATCGCTTCAAGCGAGCAGCTGAAAGCACTCGTCTTTCAAAACACCTATCAAGAACTAAGAGATGCGATCCTCGTCTCTCAGAACACAAGGCTCCAATCCACGGCATCAGGCAGAGCCGTCTTTCACACGATTACCGCCCCTACGGATTGGAAAGTTTTGGAAGCTAAGCAAACACTACCGCACCTAATCAGGGATCACTTAATGGTCGCACCAGTATCTAAACATATACACCATAAATTGCACGTGGAAAGGCGCAAGGCTCGAGTGGAATGTTTGCGACAAGACCTTCATAATGAGATTGATGCCACATATGTGGATGTTGCGGCATATCTCAATGGGGGCGTATTCGTGATAGCTGCGTTAGACCACATATACAACCCATTAGCAACAGCCTCCACAAGGGCAGAAAGCCCTGCCTCAGCTGAAGCCATAGCTGTGGCCATGGCAATTAAACACCAAGACAAACCCTGTAAAACGGCCCACGCTATCACAGACTCGTAGCAAGCCTGCTGGTTATACGGCTGGTATACCCCCGAAAAGAGCAGAGGAACTCCTTACTGCTACCCCTTTAGAAAAACATCACAGAATTTCTTACACATCAGATCGTGCCGGGTTAGGGGGCAAAGAGCCGGCTCATAACCTAAAGTTCTAGCGCTGATTAAACGAAGGGATCCTTCCCATTCTTATTTCACACCCCTTGCGTCCACATATAGCGAACGACTATATAGAAACACTACATCTTAACCGTAGGTTGATACTCAACACCGCGCGAAAAGCCAAGCACAGCAGATTCTGCAGCCTGGCGCCATATACACACTCATTTCGAAGCCTACGTAAATGCAGAAAAATGTATCCTGCTCAACTCCCTAACACGTATACCTCTCGTGTGATGCAAGTGTCACATTTTTTCGCTTTTCGTGGGGGTGTGCGGGCAAGCCTGAACCTTTAAAGACGACACATACATCTTACGAACAGTTGGAGGTTCATTTGACTGGCGTATTCTTGGAATATCAACCAGATTCGTGAAGCAGCAGCTCGGGCCACTGGAGTTCTGGAATGAGGACCCCACTCATCTGACCGTCAATCAACTCTCAAGACCAGTTTCTCAATAAAGTTCATTCTCTCTCCGCTCTTCTCGTCAGATTACTGCCTTATCGTGTTGAGGATAAGGCGTAAAGATCTCCTTCTGAGCCCTTCTTTCTTCCTTCACCCTTCCTTCACCAACCTGCAAAGCTCCTGACCTAAAACATCGCGTATTTCGGACAGACGGAGATACTATCTATACGTTCGCCGAAGCCAGGAGTTTGCGTGCAGCGCCACCGCCGCGTGCTCTCTTCTCTTGAAATCTTCCATTCTGCCGGCGGGCAGGGAAACTTTTCATGATGTGGACAAGGAACCGAACTCACCTCCAAATTCGTTTTTGTTCAGAACGAACAAGTGAGTGTGATCTACTTGCAATGGCGTTTTTTTTACATAGGGTAACTCGTGAGTTGAAGCATGGTAAGTTCTGTGGCTTTCATTGCCCCGTTTCATAGTAAAATCAGTTCAGGCGTGTATGTAACGGATGACCGTTCCTTCTCTAGGGTAATGATGTTGCGTATAATGATTTCGCTTGAACAAGCTACTTCCGGGAAACCGCAGCATGCCACACGTGAAACGTCTGCCTATTAGGAGCTGATCACAGAGTGGACATTGTCGAGAGTTAGTTCTGTGTGGCCATGCGATCCAGGTGTGGCAGGCGAAGTGGCCCTTGATATAGGTGGTGACGTCTTGACATGAGAAGAGGCGAAAACAAATTTTTCAGATTTTCTGCAACTCAGGCGTAAGCACGAAGACAGGATATTGCGTATGGATTGCTTCGTTGTGCGCGAGGCGCCCAAAAGTTTTCGTGCGCCATCTGAAGAGAGATGTTTTAAGGCGAAATCCTTTAATGACTCATACTCGCGGTGACCGTCCGTCCATTCACGTGACCTCGCGGTGTCCGTCCGTTACATCTAGGTCACCTAGGTCACTTGACCTTGTCACGTGATCCCAACCTGCCAACTGGACTGTGAGCAAATTACCCAATGCCCACTGGCTTTCGCGTTCCCGCAGTTAAGAGATACTAAGTGCCTCCAACGAATTTTTTACTTATTAAGATCTTCACAGCAAACTTGTCTCAATGTCTTCGACGATATATTATAGACTCAGTGTGTGCGAAGACCTTTCGCAGCGTTAAATAATAGTAAAAGCACCCGCAACCCGGCAGACATACGACAGCATAAATTGTGAGGACTATCACATGCAGGGCTTCGTTCGCTATAATCGAGCGGTGGTCACGAATGATCATGTATATGGGACACAGGGCTGTTTTTCTAATGCATGTTTTGACGTTAGCACTGGCCATGTTCGTAATAATCGAGCGGTCGTTGTAACTGCGGCCGTTATAAGGCGGCTGGACTGTACATGAACATGGATGTACATACACGCGGCCACGGTGGCTCGATGGTTGTGGTGCTCGGCTGCTGACTACAAAGACGCTTGTTCGATTCCGGCCGCGGATATCGCATTTCGATCGACAGAATGCTAGAGGTCCGTGTACTGTGCGATGTCAGTGCACATTAAAGAACGTCAGGTGGTAGAAATTATCCGGAGACTTCCGCTAAGGCGCCCCTCATAGAATATCTTTCGGGCGTTAAACCACATTAACCGAACCAACCATGCACACACGCACACATGCATTAAGTCATAAAGGTTGTCCCAGCATACATAGATCACAAACAGGCGGCAGCAACGCATCTGTAACCATGCTTATTACGATCATTTACTGATCAATATTTTTTGTTTACTTCAAATTACAGGAAATATTTTAAAATAAATATTTCTAGGTTTTTATGCAAAAAACACTACAACTGAAAAGAACATTTCACGCTGAACGGGAGTTCCCTCTGCTTTATGAAGCAAACAAGCGAAATCGCACAAGAAAAAGATTCCTATCTTAGGCAGACAACCTGAGCCGTGAAAAATATGTCTCAAAAACGCTGAAACGCAATATTGGAATAGTGGGCCTCTCTTGCCTGCTGTACTCGATAGGCCTCAGAGAACAAGAGAACCCTCTTCGCACATCAACCCAGTTTCTTCCCCTTCGACACTCATACGCTAAGCTGGTCTTGACAACTGTGCACGAATTGATCCACCCCGGTCTGTCAAAGCAGAAACAGGCCCATAAAGCGGACGAGGGTAAAGCGTAATATAGATTTAATTCTCAAGCCCCCCCCCCCGCCCCCCCCCCCCCAAAAAAAAAAAAATTAAGAACGTCAAAGACAATGTGCTCTTGAACCTCAAACTTAATGAATGCACGATAAATGTCGTTCATAATATTTTCGATTATGAGTTTCATCAGTTCGTTCCATGAGTTCAAACGAAGAAATAAAAAGTAAAAAACCGCACGGATGGGATGTCCGTACGCGGATGCTGGAATAGGATGGAAACGACGAAACATAGTTTAGGCAAATGGACACGAGCGCAGGAGCATCTGGAAGACTGTAGCCGGGTTTAAGGAAGCGTGTAGTTAAAGTCAGCAGGCTGCACCCGCTCATGAATCCAGAGGGTGGCGATCCACTTGGATCCACGAAGCACAGGGCACGAGCCGTGCATGGTGCTTTGGTCTCGCTCCCAAAGCCCTGCCGAATTCTCCTTCAGGTTGAACCAGAACAGCGCGGAGCCGAGGCGAGGAGCGATTGACAGTCCGGCCTCGGTAAATGCGGTGGCCCCGCCCTCAGCCACGTCACTCAGGTACACCAGCAGCGTCGCCAGCCGCTCCCCGTAAGCATCCGTGACCCATGCGTCTAATGGGTCGATATGCGCATCATAGTGTCCGCCTATGCCATAGTTCAACACCTGCAATTCCTCGGCAGACTCCAATGAGAGGCCCGTCAACACCTCCGTGCGACGGTAGAGGACGCTAGTGTTGGCATTGTCTTTCAGCCAGGCCATCTCCGCCGTCCTCACATCTTTAACCACGGTTCCTCCGTCGGTGTTCACCACTTCAGCTGGTGCGAGTGTCTCGGGCAGCCGCCGAAGAGCAGCGCACTCCGTGGCGCTCAGGAAGTTGTGGATGAGCCACACCCGAGGCTCCGCAGCAGACAGCGCCTCCACGGCGAAAGGTGCCAGCGACGCGGCGCCACGCTTGCCCCTCGACAGCCAGCACATCAGGGAGCTGGCGGGCCTCGTATCGCCCTCCCGGCTCGTCCGACACAGCTTGCCGAAGCTGGAGTCACTGACGAAGCTGGAGCGGACGGCGCCCCGCACCAAGTCTCTGTAGAGCCACATGGCCGGCGTCTCGGGAGGGTAGCCGACGACCTTGCGCCAGGCCTTGAAACTCGCAGTCCTTGTGGACGTCTCCAGCGTCGGCAGGTGTCGCTCCAGGAAGTACGCGAACCGCATATCAGCGGCTCCTAGCGCCGCCCATTCATCGGCCAGTGTCCGTTCTCTAAGTGAGCAGTGGACGGCCAAAGAAAGCATGTCGTCCGCCGTCGGTTGGACCAGTTCGGGAGAGCGCATTGCTGCAACGCCATGCTCTGGCGTGATGTGGTACGCCTTCTGGAGCCTGCAGATGCCCGCAGCAGCTCCGTCCACGTCCTCTTCTGTGGGCCAGGGCAAGAAGCCGGCGTTATCTATCAGCGGCCGAGGACAGCGGAAGTCACGAAGCACGCCGGACATGGCGTCCAGAGCTGAGCGCCTCAGTAGCCTCAACAGGTACTGTTCTCCAGGCCGACTTCCCTTGCGCGTTAAAGCAGCAACCCGTAGTTTAGTCCGAACGAGCGGTACGACGGCGGCAGCTCGGCGCCAAGTAGCTTCGCACGGCTCCAAATGTCGACGCAGGGCCCTGACCACAGCCTTCTCCGTCTGGAACAGTCTGGCTAGGCCTTGCATAGATCTGAAGTAGTCGCCAGCCAGGACCCCACTGACTCCGAGGAAGGCTGACAGTAAGAACACACATGACTTCATCTTCGTCATCTTCGTCCGAGCTTCTTTTTTTTATCAATAGGAAGCACGCGCATTAGAGTTAATGCTTCATTGTTATTTTTTGACTGTAGTTATACTTCTATTCTTTGTTGATTTCGTCTCATATTCCCGCCCACGCGTAATTTTGTTTAATATCGTCGGGGCCAGGCAAGTCCTTGGAGTAGAATGACCTACAGTACAATAAACACACATAGTAAGGATGTTCAGTTTCGCAGGAATATCGGAAAGAAGTGATAAATTGGAAGAGATATAAGATATAAATAAGACGGCAGTGTTGTCGAGCAGAAGTTAACAAGTGCATTGTCTGGCTGCTATAAAACTTGGCCGGCACTACTGAGCGTTACCGCCAGGAAATTACTGCTCAAAATAAAATAATGGTTCAAAAGTAACGTGTACTTCGCAACAGACGCTGTCTGCAACGTGCCATGCTGCGAACTGCGGACATTTATGTGCGTTTTCAACGGACGCTTTTTATCGATGTGCAACTCTTCGTGCTGATAAATGTAAGCTTTTGGAGTGCCATATAGTTGTTCGAAAATGGCCACATAAAAAATTGGCGAGGGTTAAGCTTTGGTTAAACCTGGAGTGACGCGATAGCTACAGCTGGCCGAGTGGACCTTGGTCACGTGACCAACCACGTGATCAGCCATGGCGCCGCGCCGCCGGCAGCTGCTCCGCACCACGTGACAGCGTGGCGGAACAGCCACAGGGTAGCAGCGCCGCCACGCTGAAGGCTCGAAATGCTACCGTAGTGTAGCTATCGCTGCAAAAACTGGAGGGGAAAGCTCCGGTTTAAAGGTCTGACGCGATAGCGTAATGAGTTAACTCCCATAAGTGCAGAAGGTCATTCTCTGCATTCATAGATCCCTGGGACTCCTCGAACCACTGGCGCACTGGTGCTGCAGTTAAGCGATGCGCCACCAGTGGGGCTTTTGCAACTCAGGTTGTTCTTCACCTGCAACCACTCGCGACCAATCATTAATTTAACTGCCACCTGCCACGGTGATGACGCCACCGGGTCACGTGACCTAGGTGGCCAACCTAGATTGCTTGTCCGGCTGCGAGGCAATTTAAACGGTCGCTCCAACTCTAACTCTACGCTCTCGGATTCAAAGCAGTGAATTCTGCCCGTGTTGTCTCTTTTTTATTTTATTGAGAAATACTGCCAATCCAGTCGGGATCATCGCAGGAAGGGCAAAAACAGTATTCAACAAAGCAGGTACATAAAACACAGCGTTGCCACTATATGTGAGCAGAGGCTGTTAGGTTCAATAGCAATAATAATAATCGGTGAGAAATAACCTGGGAGCAACAATACAAGGAAAAAGAAATAAGAACAACATAAATACATTACACCTTAGAAAGAACAATTTTCATGACTTTAAATAGAGCACTGGAGCTGACAAAATGGTGTTTATAATGCACAATGTAGAGCTTGTAGGTGCGCTTCATATGTCTCTAAAAATTTTTCTAAAGATGGGCTGGTTACACTTGATGGTAACTTATTCCATTCTCGAATGGCTGACGGAAAAAACGAATGTCTAAAACAGTCTGTGTTGAATCGATATTCTTCCAGTGTTTGTGAGTTCTTATGTCTCGTTTTCCTTGTTTCTGATTTTGAAATATACCTTGTACAATCTATGTTCACCACGTTGTGAATAAGTTGATAAAGTAGTTTCTCTCATGCAAGCCTGGCGCGGTTTTTTTAACGTAAGTATTCCAGCGTTGTTTATGAGTTCTGTGGGTGATTCAGTTTGTCTGCATTTGTTGTAGATAAATCTTACACCTTTCCTTTGAACTCCCTCTAGTTTCTTTGTTAGTTTATCTGTAAACGGAAACCAGGCTGTATTCGCATATTCAAGTACAGGTCTCACAAAAGTATTGTAGGAAAGTAATTTAATGTCTGACAGCGCGTCACGGAGGCACCTCTGAGAAAGAAAAGTCGTTTCAGTGCAGATGACGTAATGAAGTCCACGTGCAAGTTCCATTTCAGATCAGATGATAAAATTAATCCAAGGTATTTATGTTGTGTAATTGCGGGATGCGTGGTGTCTGTCATTGCGATACAGAAAGGGGATGCAAATAATGTATTGGCGATTACATGTGTGGTAAGGCGAATGAACAGCGGCAGCTGGTTCCACCGTTTTTGCAACTGGTGCATTTGCTTTTAATCATATATTGTTCGATAGCTTTCAGTTGCGGCGGTTGTGGTGAATACCGCTATCACCCGAACGCGGATGACGTTCAGCACGGCGAAGTTCTGGGCTAGCTGGTCCGAAATGTTCAAGGGTAAAAATACACGCGACAGGAATAGGACAAAGCAGGGGAAAAAAACGCGATAGGAATAGAACACTGTCCATGGACTTCTCTTCCTAATTAAGTCCTGTTCCTGCCGCGGTTAATTATTTTTACCCCTGAACGGATGACGTCTGCACCGCTACAGTTGCAGTCGCAAGTGGCATGTTCGTTGTCAACACAGCACGAGCAATCCGAGAAGGAAAACGTGCCTTCACCAGAAACTTGACCGGTTGGTGCTGCGGAACATGGCCAGCATCCCCACCCTGTCCTCGGTACACTGAGTCAACCGGAGTGTCTGCTTTTGCTTCACAGCCTCCGTCACGACCTCAGCGACTGCGGCGAAGGTCAGAGTGCCTGAAGGACTACAACTTCTAACGGGGGAGGTCTGTCATGTGTGCAACCATGGACACAACCAGAGGGCAGTGGAGCAGTGTTGTGTGCGGTGTAAAAAAATGAAAATTGGTGTTTGGGAAAGGAAATGACGCAGTATCTGTCTCACATCTCGGCTGACACCTGAACAGCACCGTAAGGGAAGGGATAAAGGAGGGAGCGAAAGAAGAAAGGAAGAAAGAGGTACCGTAGTGGAGGGCTCCGGAATAATTTCGACCACCTGGGGATATTTAACGTGCAGTGTCATCGCACAGCACACGGGCGCCTACATGTGTGATTCGGGCCAGCATGTGTGAATACGTACGCGTCTTACTGCTATACTTGTCTTGAATAAAAACATTAGTAAACGTAATAACACAAGTGTTCTCAACTGGAACGTGGTATAAATACAGCGAGTCACCCCGAAGAGCCTTCCATATAACATTTACCGGAAGAGATCGTGTACCTTACTACGGCACGAATCGCTACGCTGTGGTGCATACGGCCCTTAGATAATAACGGATATCCTTGATAATAATAATAATAATTGGTTTTTTGGGGAAAGGAAATGGCGCAGTATCTGTCTCATATATCGTTGGACACCTGAACCGTGCCGTAAGGGAAGGGATAAAGGAGGGAGTGAAAGAAGAAAGGAAGAAGAGGTGCCGTAGTGGAGGGCTCCGGAATAATTTCGACCACCTTTGATCATAAATGGAGCGTGTCATTTTGCAGCCGACCTTGTAGATAGCCGCAAGCTTGCAATAGGAGCTAGAGAATAGACGCCTTCGTAGTTTTTCCGCGAGTGCTATAGATTCTCACTCTTCATTCATTGGCGTTTTCATTAGTCAGTACAAATACAAGTACTGTGCAACCAGAGCTTACAGAAACGACCAGGGCCACCCCGTCTTCCTTTCCTTGAACCTCAAGCTCAGGGTTGGCTGGTTGGTCAGTCGGTCGGTCGGTTGTTGCTTTCCATTCCACAAGTTTCTTGTGCTGTTGCACACGTAATTCTGACATGTCATTGTTAGCGTGTTTTAGAGGTTTAATTGCAAAAGCTATTCAGGCTGCTTGGGAAGCCGTAGCGGAGGGCTCCGAATAATTTCGAACACTTGAGGTTCTTTAGCGTGCGCTGTCATCGCACAGTACGCGGGCCTCTAGCATTTCGCCTCCATCGAAATGCGACAGATGCAGCTGGGGTTGAACCCGCGTCTTTCGGGTAAGCAGCCGACCATCATAACCATCGAGCTATCGCGGCGACACTGCCATTATCAGCAGCTAATTCCTTCACAGCAATAGACATACATCCCTCCTACATACCGCGACCGCATTCATGCGTGCGCAGGACAGCCGGCAGTAGCGTGGAGGGAGCAGTAACCTTTCAAGCCCTATATTTTTTTATTGTCAAAAATAAGCGCGAATTGTTTTTTGTTTATTTATATGTCGACCCTCAGGCACTGTTTCCTTCATATATGTAGAAATCAGCATCCTCTAGTGTGTTTCTTCTATAGTATGCGGGGTTGTGGGAGATTCTTACTAGACAAACGGCTGCATAATGAAATTCCGAGTTGGTGTTCACCATGATACTGTGATGCTAGGGACAATGCGGCAGTTATGTCATGGCACGCACTACACAATCTTTGACACCAGTGTCACTGCATGCAATCTTCGTGTGACTCCATTCCTCAGAGATCCACAATAATAACGTCTGATCGAAAAATTTAGCTCACCACTACGATTAAAAGAGCTGTCAACCTGTGGAGGCAATCCATGGATATGTCTTGACTTGGTATACACAAATAACGCTGGCCTATAGTTGGATGCAACTTTAGTCTTCAGTGAAGCTCCGCCAACATTTAGGACCAGCGCACAGAATTCCTCCACGACAAAAAATTAGTCCGTTGTTAAAACTTCTCTCGTCACCTAAACAAGAAGCTAATCACGCGAAAAAAGTTACACGCTCTAGAATTTCGATACCTGGGTTGTTTAATAAAGTCAAGCATTAAACACCTGATTTAGTTTATTTTGTGACTGGCTAGCGGAGTAATACAGTACTTTGCGGATCGTGGCCCAGTGTTAGCAACTGCTGTTTTTTTTTTTTAAGTTGTATCCTACTATAGGTATCGATATATTCCTTCGGGGAGTTCGGAGGCGATATTTAATACGGGAATGGGTCGGCCGCAGTAAGCAGATGATGGAATCTTCTGTCTTCGAGTCCCAGTCCAGTGCAGTTGCTTCATCTCCTGCATCCAATCTGCCCCGTATATCCCACAATTAATCATCTTGTATAATATTGGCGTAGACTCCTTGATATCAAGAAATGCTCTCATAATGTTCGCTTGCATTTTGGTCCCAATTTCTTTATTAACGTAATAGGAATGCCGTCCGGTCCTGTTGACGTGCTACTAGGAACCTTCTTCTCTGCCCTTTCCCGCTCTCTTTGTCCAAGCAAAACAATTTCAGCAACCGGTCTATCGCCCCGCCGCGGTGGCTCAGTGGTTAGGGCGCTCGGCTACTTATCCGGAGCTCCCGGGTTCGAACCCGACCGCGGCGGCTGCGTTTTTATGGAGGAAAAACGCTAAGGCGCCCGTGTGCTGTGCGATGTCAGTGCACGTTAAAGATCCCCAGG
The DNA here is from genome assembly GCF_052857255.1 of Amblyomma americanum. Lineage (NCBI taxonomy): Eukaryota > Metazoa > Arthropoda > Arachnida > Ixodida > Ixodidae > Amblyomma > Amblyomma americanum. Next base: position 63,750,759 of record NC_135506.1, on the reverse strand, counting down.
TGGTCGAAATTATTCCGGAGCCCTCCACTACGGCACCTCTCTCTCCATTTCTTCTTTCACTCCCTCCTTTACCCTTCCCTTACGACGCGGTTCAGGTGTCCAACGATATCTGAGACAGATACTGCGCCATTTCCTTTCCCCAAAAAAACCAATTATTATTATTATTAACCGGTCTATCATCCAATGAATTATGCGGTGGTGGCCCCATCTGTAGTGCGCAGAAGAAAGCGGCGCGATGTGAAAGGCGCTGAGGCGAGCGTTGCAAGGTGCACGGTTCTAGGCTGTCTCGATGGCCTGCGCATGCACGCGGGCATCCAGGCACCCTGCGCAGGTCCTTTGATGGTGCATTGCCGCCCTTTATTATTAGCAGCCGCCTAGCACAGGCGATTGAGGGTCTGCATCATGCGCGGCTGAACCAGGCAAGTGCCGGTGTCAAAGTTAACACGAGAAAAATAACGTAATACCCAAGGCCTGTGCGTAGTTTCAGCGCAAACGAGCCAGCGGTTGAGACGCCAAAATTTTCAAAATTATTCACGATAAAGATGCACACAGTGCTGTGCGATCACCTTTTGACATTGATGTTTAGAAAGAAAATTGCCTCGATAAATAGCCTCCACAAAGGAGCGAAAAAAGGATCTCAGTTTTTCTCAATAATTGAAGGGCAAATGAGATGAGGTTTCTACTTTCCAGATTTCATGATTAGCAACTGCTACAATATAGTTCTTTTCTGAAGGCAATCAGTTTTCCGCGTAAGCAATACATAAACAAAAGTGCTGCTCCACTGTTAGAGCTCAACAGGGACCCGGAACCTCTATTTCGAGTGGGGGAGGGGGGGGGGGGAAGACTTCGAGCTTATTTTGTCATTTATTTTTAATGCTCATTTGCATAAAAACTTAGCTTTCATTATTTTTTTTTTTTCAATGTTTAAAGGTGGATGCAAACTGTCACGATGTGGTGACGACACTCAGGCAGTCAGGAAGACAAAGAAGAGGCTTCGAAAAGAAACTGTCTAAGGGGCTGACTCGTGCCCACTAAGATCTGAATGACTCGACGGCGGCGATACCCACAAGCGTGCCCGGCGGCCATCGAACTGAATGCCGGCAGTTCTTGGCCGCGCAAGGAGCCTTCGAAATAAAGAACCAGAAGCAGCTACAGCTATCTGGAAGAATGAAAACATTTGCGAGTGGCCACAATCAATAGAGATAAGTCTCCTCTTGCATTACAAAACAAAATGATACAGCCGCGTACCGGGGGTTTTGAGTGCGAATGATCAAACGGTGCAAATGTTCACGGCAATATAAAACGAATTGAAATGGGAAGCTTTACGCACAAGGACTTATCAATTGCATTACAAAGTTAGTGCATAGTTTTTTTTTTAAATTCTGCTAATCATGATCATGTACACGGGTCAGACAGTCGACTTCTGTTGGGACATCACTGGTTTAGGTTACTCATATACGAAATGTTCTACACCTGACTAGGAAGTTAGGTAGCTCAACTCCACTATGCTTTGCATCCAAAGAGTCCTAGAACTGAAGTGTTTCAATTGTCAGAAATCTGCTCCAAGTGGAGCGTTGCCCCCTCTGGAAAAATGTTAGGGGGGGTTCACCTCTCTTGCCACCCCTGGAGCTCAAGCAGGAATGTCAGATGTCTCGTTATGCCTACCGCAGCGCGCATCGCTCTCAGCACGCGCGAGCATCCAGGCGCACGGACTCTTCTGGCTCTTTCACCGCTTGGACAGCTTGGCGCATCAAACCCGCCGTTCAACCCTTCCCGCTCTTAGGAAAAAAAAACTAAACAAAACTGTTATTAATCACGTGACCGTTTGGCGTTTGGCTTCGGCCGTTTGGACCGGCTTGGCCAATTCAAGTTACGCGCGCTAAACTATTTTGCAGTACCATGGCACAACGTTTATAGATATATACTTGAGTTCCGAAACTCTCCCGCCGGAGCCGGGCGCGACTTTCCCCTGGGGAATGTGGGGGCGCTGCAGTCGACGCTTGCGCCGTCGTGGGCGTCGCGCGGTGCGGGCGACAGCTACTGCTCATCTCGTTGGATGTGGTGTAGAATGTTTACTCTACGTCCAGTTTTTTTTTTTTTTTTGTCGAGATGTCATTCCATTCATGCTTTCAGTAACGGCTAACCGTTCTCCTTCGCAGTTTGCTATCTATCAAGGAAAACCGCTCGTGCATATGCTGTCGCTTCCTGTGATCAGGAAGTGTTATTCTTATTGAACTTCCGAGCGTTTAAGTGGTGCGGCACTGCTTTATCTTCTCCGATTATCTGATATTCAACAAAAATGACAGCCTGCTTCTTACGCGGTTGCACTAGCGGCTGAGGATATGTAAGAATGGCCGCAATTTGCTCACTATGTGAACCTCTGTTCCCGAGAAAGTGAGAAACAGGAAAATCCTTGCGCTGTCAGGCTGCTCGAGAAAACACACAATATACAGTATTGTGCGTTTTTATCGCTGACACTTTCAAAAATTTCCCCGCCTCAACCGCTGGCTGGTTTGCGGTGAAACTGCACACAGAGCTTGCGTATTATGGTAACTTTTGTATCGTAGGAAGTTTGACAACGGTACTTACTTAGTTGAGCCGTGCATGATGCGAAAACATAATCGTCTACGTAGAGATCGGCAACCAAATAATAATAATAAAAACCCGCAGACGACGCTTTTTCGCTGACGGGCGGCAGTGGCGCCATATGTTTGCGGTAGCGCAAAGCGTCACAAGGCCGTCGAGGAGAGCGTTGCAAGGAGCGCGGGCCGTTTGAATATGCCGTTCCTGTCGTTTCGTCTGCTTCTACTGAAGCGCTTACAACATTTTCGACTAATTAAGCGGAAAAATATCAGAACAAATGATTTAACGAGGCTTTACCTTTTAAAGAATATTGTTTGCAATGCTCGCCTCGGCGGCTTAGTCGTACGCTTTCCGCTGCCGAAAACAGATGGCGCCACTGGCGGTTCTCAGCGAAAAAGCGTCGTCTACGGCACCTATTTTTTCTTTCTTTCACTCCCCCCTTTATCCCTTCCCTTACGGCGTGGTTCAGGTGTCCAACGATATATGAGACAGATACTGCGCCATTTCCTTTCCCCAAAAATCATTATTATTATTATTATTATTATTATTATTATTATTATTATTATTATTATTATTATTATTATTATTATTATTATTATTATTATTATTATTATTATTATTATTATTATTATTATTATTATTTTGGCTCGCCGATCTCTCGTAGACGCTTACGTTTTCGCATCATGTGCGCCTGAACTAAGTAAGTACCATTGTCAAACTTGCTACGATACAAAAGTTACCATAATACGCAAGCTCTGTGTGCAGTTTCACCACAAATGAGGCAGCGGTTGAGGCGGGGAAATTTTTGAATGTGTCAGCGATAAAAACGCTAATACTGTATGTGATTAAATTTTAAACAATCACTTTGCGTAAAAGGAGAGACGTCAATGGTGAAGTCGTGGACGTGGAAATACACAAGACGCACTGAAGAAAAAATCCGTTCTTACGCGATTTCCGATTAGTTCGGCCTATCCACCTGTCGTTATTTCCGAAAGCGGCGATCACCGAAGAGGGTGGACGGAGTTTATAGCAGCATGCAACCAATACCTTTTTAAGTCAGGTTAAGAAAGGTGAGGCACATAATTATTTGGAGAGCACTTATCTCGCAGCTGTTACCGAAAACGATGCTTCCCAACCTGCGACTTCCTCAGAATTGGAAGACCTCCCAAGATCAAATTACTTTAATGCCGCTTTTATAACCGGAGCCTGATCTTCTGCAAGCGCATTTTCTTATGAAACGGAAAGAAGAGGCTGTCAATCTTCAAGAGAATTGAGCATCAGTTTTCGATAAGCTGCCTGGAACGCTAGATGAGCCCAATTGGTTCGTTTTATTCACCAACACACATGCATTTCTTTTTTTGCAAAAGTACGATGTAAAAACAAAAAAAAAGATCCGTGCAAAGAGAGCGTCTCTAGTGGTGCTAGGTCGCCCGGGCCCAGAGCGAGACTTGAGCAGCCGAACACCGCTTGGAAAAATAAAAGGAACGCCCGTTCGAGTTTTATCTCTAAACACGTCCACAGTATAAATTGGCAATAAATTCAAGTGCTTGCTTTCATTTTTAATAGCCTTAATATCGTACTTTTAATATTCTCAATAGTTTTCTTGGTGTCACTTATTTTTGGCGATTGGTTTCCCTCATACGCGATCCTTCATTAGAAATGTTCGCATTAAAACGATGGTACGTTGCCAGTGGTGCATGAAACAGTAGATTGAGGAATGTTGCATCATGAGCAGCAATGTAAACCAGACTTAGGGGGCGCTGAGCACACGTAAAATTATTGGACGTCGACGTGTGCACGGAGCTACGGTGGCTTGACACCACAGATGATGAGCAAGTGCATTTCAAATTGTACCACAACACGCCTAAATTAGCGCCATATGCACACTAGCTCGTGTCCACTCTTGTCGCAGATGTCAGCACGGTGAACGCCGCATGTTGACGCATCTCTTTGCTGTGTGCTAGCAGGAGCGGGTGCGCAGCGTATGTAGTGCTACCAAAAAAACAAGCCAACTCTACTCAAACTTTATCCGCGCGATAAAACAAGCGTGCCTTATTGAAACAAGCGTTCCTATTATAGTTGTCGAAGAGGGTTGCTGAACAAACATTCTACTAGCGAACTCGGAAACCCCTGCGCACGCGAAACATTGGGTGCTAGCAGACGACGCTTGCTCCGACAGCTCAACCGCCGACCGCAGCGCCGCGGTGACAGGAACCGCGGCGGGCCGGCTACTCCCCGTGGGCGCGCCGAGGAGTTTCGAAACTGAAGTATGTTATAAACGTTGCCATGGCAGCACTCTGCATGCACGTTTTGTAGTATGCGCCGGTTTGACGGTTTAACAGCGCGGGCTGTCTTTTCTTGATCAAGTATTATTGTTATTGTCTGCTTTGATGAATGCGTCTCAATCTTACCTCACAGAACGGCTGTGCTAAATGTTCTAAGGGCTCGCCAGGCTCGCGCCGTCGCGCTTCAAAACATGTCAAGTGCTCTGCAGCCACTTTGCCGTGGGTGTTTTCCCTCTTTTTGTGTGAAATCTGCACCGGAATCAAGAGGACGTGGTGTTATGTTTTTGCTGTCACCTTTGACGCCGATGACGTGAACGACGAGCCAGCGCTTTTTCGTTAACAGCAAACCATGGGTTTCATTAGAGGCCGTAAAACTTCGCGAGAGACGGAGTCTTTGGAAAACGGGAAGAGGTATGCGTTTTGCTTTCGTTGTGGGCCGGTCACGCAGCGTTCACTGTAGCTTTCGTGTCCATGATTATACCTGCAGCTGCATGCACCGATTGTGAACTGTCGTGGACGCAACGTCCTGAAGGCTTGAGTGGCGACCGAGGCGTCTAGTTTTCCTAATTTTTGGGCTGCACTTGAGCGCAAGGGCATCCCACATATCCACTTCTACACAAATTTGAACCAAAGCAGTGATCGTGCAGTTTACCTTTGCTAATCAACCATTTGTTCAGTTTAGTTCGAGCTTTTTTGCTTTCTTGTCCTCATATTTTGCATTTTCCTCGTACCTTACACATTCATTGAAACCATAACAGTAGGCCTTCGATGTTTGTGACATTTAAGGTTATGCATTTAGGGCACTTTTTAATTTTCGTTATTCGGTTTATGGCTACTTTAAAATGCCCGATACCAGCACGAAACCACGATACCAGTCCAGTGGTAAGAACCTGAAAACCACATTTACACACGAAATCTGTGTGCAATGTCTGAGCTGTGCTGAGAATAGCGCCGCCGGGTACATTTGTCAAACAGCGAAAACGCTTCAGAGACCAAGGGCATTGTACAATCGAAGTCATATTCTAAAGGTGATTCGTAAAGGAACTGCAGGAGCAGAGAAACTTGTACATTGTTAAGCCGTCGTTATTTTCTTCCATTTGAATTCGGTCATCTGCATACCTTTGTTGCGCCTCTGTGGACACTCCTTACTTTTTTGGCCTGTGCTGTAGGCTGCACCGTGGCTGAAGGCACCCCTGTTTCCAGCACCATCCTAAGTGGCAGGAATTGGATTTGTTTAGCCAGAAATGTTGGTTCACTTATGGCAACAGTTTGGTCAATAGGTGTTTGTAGATTGAGTTTGTTGTTGAAGGGGCCCAGGAGACAGGAGGACCTTTTGTCAAGGACCATGTTGTTGTAGTGTTTTATGTAGAAATATCAGGGTGAGCACTTTGTTTTGCACTTGTGCACAGTGAACCACGGCATGAACGAAGGGCACTGTGCATGGACAGATTTGTTGTACTGACGTCTTTCCTGTGTAATATTCCATTCTGGTTTCAGACACACTTCTGCGACTTGCTGACAGGTCCTTGCATGCATCGAAGAGCAGCTGGGGTGGTTAAACCTGCTTTAAAGAATCAGGCAGACAGTGGACTATGTGCTTTGAGTGCTTATATCAGAAAAATATTGTTCCATTTTTAATTAAGTATAAGGGTGTTTTTTCTTCCTTACTGTTGCATCCAGCTGTCATCTGGAAAATATGAGTCATATAAATTGGAAAGCTAAAGACCCTCTCACGAGATGTTGCATTGCCTTTTGCTTTAGGCATGCAAAGTAGATGCAGTGTTAATCTTTGCCAGACCATCCCTAATTCTCCACTCTCCTTAACACTTTGCAGTAGATAAGAAGCATTCTTTGCAGCTATTTTTATTGCGGTGCGTTGTTTCCTTGCTGAAATGGAGACATCATTTTGTTAAAATATTTTCGCATTATGATTGTTGCAGGAGTTGTTCTGCCATTTCATGTCATACTGCCTTCTGAATGACATTTGGTATGAAGCCTTGTACAGGTTTCAAGCAACATTCTTCATTGATGGTGAGCTGTCCTTAAAGCAGTCAGAGGTGCCTTTTTCTCTGGTTCTGCTGAAACAGGAAGTCATAGTTGGAAACCTTTTTCAAGTGAAATCGCCATACTTGTGTGCAGTGCTTCACGTTTTGTTAAGAAGGAAATATTCAGCCTACTACTATTGACTGTGGTTTGTTGAATGCTGTTTACATTGGCAAGTAGCATTTTGGCAGTAATTGTCCTTGTGTATAGAGCCTAGTTGGGTGAGTGGTTTACCACGAAGACATTTTCTGGGCCGGAAGTAATAGGGTGCTTTGAAAGCAGTGATAGCGAAAATTCCAGAATGAACCTTCGGTCACTGACCACGTTAGCCGATGCTTAGGAACCTGTACCATGGTACTTCTTTGACATGGCCAGTGACCAGAGGTTCATTCTACTGGGCTACTGCCTGACTGGATGGCATTTCATCAAACCCTAACTATAGCAAAAATTGTCATATGTTGATTCATGTGGGTGATGAGAACAAAGCGAAGGTGTAGCAGTATTTGAAAACAAGTGTCACTGGTGCCATTGTCTTTCAAAGGCCAATAGGTTCTCTTTTCATGTTAAAAAAATATTGTAAGTATACATTGCATTCACTGCAAAGAGCAAAAAGTAGGTTTGTTTGAACATGTAAGCAGTGTCTAATCTTAATCACACAGGACTACAAAAATTTGGAACTCATCTTGCGTTCCCTTTCTGAAGTGCTTGATGAAGATCTTAAGAACATTGTATGAAAGCTGCCTCTTTGCATAATGCACATCCTTTTCCTTGCCTCTAATGGTAATGTTCGGTCTTTTTAACACTTTTGCTGCCATTTGATCCTATGCTTGTGTTTGTCACCTGTGCCCAACGTTCGAAGTAACATGCCTGAGTGAAACAAGCAAAACATATTAATAATGTAGCGGCTAATGAAACATCGTTTTCTTGCATTTTGTTCCTGTGCATCCACTTTCGTAGCTCAAAATAATGACAGCTATTTTATATGCATCCCGTATAGGCTGATGAGCTCACAAGGCAGCCTTCAAGAGAATTCTGTCTCTTAAATCAGGTATTCCAGTACCTGTGGTAGTAGTGCGTGTCCCAATGTTTGCTTACAGTTTCAACCATCTTTCAGTGATATTCTGTTTGGGACTTGCCATGGTCATGGGAAGTGCATTCCAACAACAAAACAGAAAATATGTTGTTTTGCATCCGCTCTATTGTGATTTGGATATGCTGAATTTGCACCACATATACTAGCAATATAGCAAATTCTAAGTAAATGTGCCCTTAGCTGTGAACCGCTCTTCTTAAGAGGCAGGCTAGCTCTTGCTTAAGCACTGAGACATGCCCTTCGCATTTTAGTGACAATATGCTTTGTTTCATTGTGCAAGCTTGGTTGCAGGTGATAGCAACTTTAGTGCATTTCCTCAGCAGACGATGCAGGCAGAAAGTCACCGGTTGCTTTGCCCTGTGTGTTGCAGTGCCACAAATGTTCTCAATTTCAAGAATTCTCTGGAGAGCACCCCTTCTGGTGCAGGTCTTGCACTGCAGCAAAATGTTCACTCAGAGCAACAACTTTGCAAAGCGCTTTTGCCTCCACACAATGGAGAGGCAATTCCAATACAGTGTTGCCCGCAAGAACTTCATCATGAAGAACATCATAACACTCCATCTTCACATTCGCATGGGCGGGATGCTGTACCAATGTCGCATGTGTTCCAAGGGCTTTGCACAGTTGGCAAACCTAAATAACCATGTGCGGACCCACAGGTGCGGCGAACTGTTTTGCTGTCACCTTTGTTTTTGGGTATTTTAATGCATCCTTCAACCTTGAAACAAGTGGTGATCAAAGTGAACCCCACCTTTGCCTGAAGCTGTGGTGTGTTCTGCCTGCGCTCGAGGTGCACTTGTGGGCAGGTAGCTTGAAAGATGTTTTGTATTAAGGGCTTGTTGTTATCAGGATTCAGGACACTTTGACTTGAACCACACTGTTCTGATATGTGGAATGGGACATTTGTGTGGCTAAAGGGAAATTGTTAACATCAGTCTTAACGGCAGTGTGCCTTGCTGTGTATTGAAACACTGATGCATTTCCAACAAAGCATGTTGTTTATTTATTTATTTATTTATTTCAAAGTACTCCGAGACTTTCTCTAGCTCTGATGGGAATGGAATGTTGCAACAATATATACAAAACATGGGCATGCTGTTCCAAAACATTAATAAAAGAAACCTAGCACACAAACCATCGTATCAGTAGAGTGCATAGCTGTAGAATCACAGTTAATGAGACTTGTGAACAGAAAAGAAAGCAGTGGCTAACAGTAATTTCATAAAAGTGACTTTTCTAGAAAGAAAGATTCAACATTGTTAACGAGAGCATGAAATGACACATCTTGCATAAATTGATGAGCAGGATATTCCATCATTCTATAGCATGAGGAAAAAAAATATTCTTAATCCTTTCGTTTCCTCTCATACAAAGGATTGGTCAAACTGACCATAGCATATATATGGTTAGTGTGTGCTTTAAATGTGTTTGTAAACATTTCTGAATATCTAAATTCTATATTGCAGTTACCCATACATCCAACCTGAATAGACAAGGCCGAGCTGCAATGAATGTAAAATGCTTGATGTCATTTGTGGCGTTGCAAAGTGTGCAGAGAGCAAAAAGCAGGGTTTGTTTGAACGTATTACTTTTGGAAACTATTCTTTGTTTTTTTTTTTGTTTCAGGCCGCCACGTTGGCTCAGTGGTTATGGTGCTCGGCTGCTGACCCGAAAGACGCGGGTTCGATCTCGGCTGCGGTGGTCGAATTTCAATGGAGGCGAAATTCTAGAGGCTCGTGTGCTGTGTGATGTCAGTGCATGTTAAAGAACCCCATGGGGTCAAAATTTCTGGAGCCCTTTACTACAGCATCTCTCATAGCCCGAATCGCTTTGAGATGTTAAGCCCTGATAAATCAACTAGATCAAATCTTTTTTTGGTTTCCTAATTTTTTCTTATGTCACCTTGTGCATTTTCATGTGCTTGGTTCTGGTGCCGAGTCCTGTGCAAAGCCAGGCTTTCGGACGTACACTTGAATTCCAGGCATTTTTCTTTGTGTCTGGTTGTGAACATAACTTTCTTTTGGGTATCCTTCGTTTCCTTACCAGTGTGTATTGATTTTTTGCTGCTTGTATAGAGCTCCACAATCTTTTTGTCAAGAGCTGGAAGTGTGATTTTCTGCATTGCATATTTTTTAGTGTATTGTTGGGATTGCTAATGAAAAATTTCATCTTTGCACTCATGAAAATAAGCATCTTTTTCCTAGCCTACTATTTGGTCAGGTTTTTTTTTTGTGTAATGCTAACAACTTGTGTCGGCTCCAACCTGAGATCTTTCTTTCTATGGATGTGTATTGCTTTCATGAGGCTTTGTTGTGGAGCATAGAGCTGTATTGCTTTCTGGTTGAATTGCATGCATCTTTCTTTGCTAGTGCAGTGTCATAGCTGCCTATAACGTTGGTGCCGCCAAATAGATGTCTTTGGAGCACATAGAATGTCTGAAAGTCAAACTTGATGTTGGTTGGAAATTGTCGTTCCACTGATGTTTCTACTCATTCTTGATGTCTTCTGTAAGTACATAATGCACAAGGGGCAGACTGTCTGGAATTGTAGGTTAGATCCCTCCTTGCAACAGCCCTTCGTAATGGAGTCTAAAGCCGAGGCAGTTGTCTAACTCATTTGTGGAAGTCCAAACCATGGCACAAGTTTAAAAATTAATCTCTATTCTAAAACAAAACTTCTAAAAAGGGCTACCCCATAGTCTGATAAGCATTACATTTGCGCCAGCCTCTGATTCCAGCCACCACTCCACATTAAATCATATACTAAGCAGGAAGCATGCTCTCTATGTTCATATAGTTTTCCGTGGCATTGCAGAATGGTGGCTGGTTTGGCATCGAATACAGTTTCACGCAGTTTGTTCAGGAAGTGCATTACTCTGTTTAAATCATCAGAAGAAGTAAAAAAGTAAAGAAAATTACTCTTCTATGAGAACACTTTCTTAAGCAGGGTTTTATATAAGAAGTATTTTTTGCTGATTGTTACTGCACCAGCTTCTTCTTGATTTTTGAAAAGGAAACTGCAGTACTGCAGACATATTTTCTCATTGCAGTCATAGTAAGAGTTGTTGCTCTGCCATTTCATACTGTACTGGAATTTGAGTAACATTCTCTCATCATCTGTCAAGCTGTCATTTGATAGGCACAGTGATTTTTGCAGCCACAGCTGTGTCAAAGCACTGATGGCTTGAAATAAGAGTAATGACGGAGGTTTTACTTAACAATAAGTAATGGCAAAGAAATATGCTCATCACATGCAGGGTTGCTGTCCATGCATGTTTTACATGTCGACAGCCACTCTTCGATTGCCATGTTTATGAAGACTGAACCACATTTTCAGCTTTATCGTTTTCTCTTTAATTTATGCCCGAAAGTTCTTGTTCCTTTTATTTTTTTTTTTGCAATTGTGTTCGTACGGTTAGACAAGCTGCATCACTGTAAACATCACCAACAACTGATTTCAAGTCTGATGCTTCTTGATATTTATAATTTTTTTTGTTTGACGGAAAGGGTTGCCATAAAAAATTATCTACTTATTGTTTCTTCTCTGCGTAGTCTTGTACTGCTGGCAGATGACTCCCTGCAAATTCTAGACTGTGAAGAGTGTGCTTCTTTTCTTTTTAGGTCTTTACCCAGCTACAGTGTTCGCTGTGTTATTGAGATGATGTGCTCCCTATTACACCATGCTGATCAAGAATTCGTACAACTTAGGAACAGGACTTCTTTTATTTAAAGGCTGTGTTGTGTGGAGTAATATTTTGTTTTGACATGACGTGTGCCAAGCTGAGTAAGAGCATCTTCACCATTAACTCTTGTCAGCTCTTATCAGTGCAACGAGGCATATCTCTCACATTTTACAAAATATATGCTTTGTTCTATTGCGCAGGCTCAGTCATGGCGCTTAGCTGTTCCAGCTCATCTCAGCAGGAATCGCAAGGAAGGAGGCGGCAGCTTCTGTGCTCCGAATGTGGCTACTCCACAGTGTTTCGCACAACCTTCAAGAGCCACCAGAGGATACACACTGGAGAGCGCCCCTTTAAATGCACCTACTGCGGCAAGGGATTCACTCAGAAGATCACCCTGACACGCCACCTTTGCACGCACACAGGCGAGAAGCCTTACCAATGCACTCTGTGTCCCATGGCCTTTATAACGAAGTCGCCGCTAATTCGTCATGTGCGGACCCACAAAAAGAGACCACTATTATAGTATCCTTTGAACTAGTTAAATTGCATGCTGGCTGCATCTGGAGTACTTTGAGCTGAAGATATCTGCCTAAAGGTAACTGCTCTGCAGTATTGCTAGGATATGTGCTGCTTGTATTCTTTGGCAGAGAATAAATTGTGCAGATGCAATGCAAGCATACTGAAGAAGGAAAATGCTAGCTAGAACATGAGAGAGTGTTTAAGTGCGGATAAATGCTTAATTGCAAACTCAGGGCAGTATGTGTATTGTGCAAGGCTGATTAGTAAGGTTGTGTATTCTAGAAAGTCTTGTTTTTCAAGGTTCTATCAGCTCGGTTTGATGTGTGTAGTAGAAAAGAATCTTGGTAGTGGGACTTTGCTGCCAGGCAAATTCTTGCATTTTATCATACAGTTCTGGCTGTCATTCAGTAGATGGGACCATAGTTTTACATATAGCTGTCTGGAATACTGCCAGCTTTAGTTATTGGCTTTTGGAGCACATTGAATGGCTTAAGAATTGTATCATCCACCTCATACCTGAAAATTGATGTGAATTGTTTTTTGTAATTTTCAAGATTTTTTCTTATGAGTTGAAGCTAGTGACAAAATAAAGATGTAGGGGCAGTGTAGGGTATGCTGCTGTGTTTACCTTTTGTTCTGAGTTGTTAATCAAAAGTCTCACCAGGGCTTTAGTATTTGTCAATTTTTGTTGTCACTTTATGATCATTGACTGAGTTATGGGTCTGCCTTTCTATATTGTACTACCTTCTGAGTGACATTTGGTGTGCAGCTTTGTTGTACATGCTGCAGGTGAAATCCTTCCTTGGTAGCGTTTAGTAATCGCCAGCTGTCCATCATTGTGAGGCCATGTTTGGCATGCCCATTTCAGTGTCGTACCTAGTGGATTCTTCTAGCAGTGTCTGTGATGTCTAGCTCTTTTCTTGACATGATGTGAGGACTTATGCTCATTAATGATTTAAACCACAATACTTGTGGCGTTTCTTGGACAAGTTTTGTACTGCACTCTAAATTCATGTCAAAGAGCGGCATATTGTCCACAAGCAAAACTAGTACTCTTGTGCGTGCAAAAGAGAAGTGTTATGGTGCCAGCTTTATGGTTCCAAGCCTTGACAGGGCACATGCATTCTCCAGTCGTTCGTTTGCTATAATACCTGTAAATTATGAAATTGTTTATAATTTGTAGTTTTACAGTTATTAAATACTTAAAAGCATGTTTTCAACTTGTGTTTGTGCAGGGGTAATAAATATTCTTTGAGCAGCTACAAACTGCAGTGGCTCATAGTAGACTTCAGTGCACAAGATGCGATATGATGGCATTGTGCAGTGCATGCTAAGGCTCAAGAGCACATTATTATCAATAGCTTTGGGGCAAAGACTATATAGATATAGAATGCAGTAATAATGAAGGAAGCAAAACAGTCACTGAAACCACGGTGCATAGAAGAATGTTGCTATTTTCTTTTAATTTGTGGTGTTGATTAATGGAATAATGATACTGTGGTTAATCTGTCGCTTAGACAATTAATTACAAAGCAGAAGAAAAACGATGCTGCCGGCGGGATCGAAACTCACGACCTCCAAAGTTCATGTCCAGTGCTCTGCCATCTGAGCTACAGCGACGGTTGTCCAATCTGCTTTCAGAGGTATTTTTGTTTATGTTTAACGGAACCTTGAAAGTGTTCACTAGCGCCACCCTGATCCATAGCTGCGAACTTAGTACGTCCTGTATCGTTCTGAGTGTGAAGCGGAATGTCATCAGAAGGTAAGGGCGGAACATGTGCGAAAACCCTCTTGTGCTACCTAAATGTGCCTTTAAACTTGCTTTTGACAAGCTTTACATAGGCAGCAAATGCTATTATTATAACACTGACGCTGATAGCGTTCTGGAAAGCCCAAACTCAGCAGCTACCGTCCGCAAAAACGCAAGACCACCCTCCGCAAACACTCAACAAAGCGATACATGACGCATCAACCAACAAGTACATTCACCCATCATTACACAGCGTCCATCACTATACCTCGACCTGAATATTGCGTTCACGAATATCCGGAGCGTTATCCCTAAACGAGACAGGCTCGAAGGCTGCATTACTGATATTGAAGCTGAAGTCGTGCTACTCACTGAAACCTGGCTGAACGACATTATTAGAGACAGTGAAATATTTTCCCCCAACCTTAACTACACAACATACCGGCATGACAGGAAAAACAAGAAAGGCGGAGGCGTTCTCATAGCCATCAAGAACACCTTGTCTTCGTCTCACATCTTTAGTGACGACACTCTTGAGCTCACGTGGGCATCCGTGAATGACAGGGCAAAAAATGTTGTTTTTTGTATTTGCTATCGGCCACCTGATAGTGATTCATCCTTCTGTGATGCGCTGTGCCATGCTTTGAACGACGTCAAAGATAAATTTCCAAATTCTCCCATCTATTTATTCGGCGACTTTAACTTCCCTAACATTAGCTGGCCCTTACTCTCAGTGCTTAATAGATCACCTTCCAAGGAATCAAAACGCTTCCTTGATCTAACACTTGACTAGAACCTACACCAAGTCATTACATGCCCCACAAGAGGAAGTATCATTCTTGACCTACTTCTGACAACCTCCCTCGATGACGTTAAAGGCATAATCACATTACCAGCCATTAGCGATCACAACCTAATTCACATCCGCCTATCATTGTCCATCACAGAGTGGTCCCCAACGAAAAAGATAATAACCGACTACAAAAGGGCTAATTTTGATGCCATCAACCTCGTATTATCAGAATTTTATAACCTTTGTTAAATCCTATTCCGCTCACTCGGTCAATGCCAACTGGGAAATTTTTAAAACTACAATGCTCACATTGAAAAACGCACACATTCCGTCCTTCCTTATAAAATCCGATTGTAACAACGAATGGTTCAATAGAGACCTGAAAAGGCTTCTTAATAGGAAAAAGCATTTTTATTGTAAGGCTAACTTGTATAACATGTCTGAAACTTGGGAGCGATACCATCAATGCGCTAAAGAATACAATGAAAAATTAGCCTCCGCCAAATTGAAGTTTTTTCTTCTGACTTGCATTCTATCCTCCAAACAAACCTTAATAAATTCTGGCGTATTCCGCAAACTGCAATCTTGTAGAATTGAGCTTCTTGACGCTGACCATGAGCCCATAGACAGTAATATGTGCGCGGCAATTCTTAATAATTACTTCTGTTCAGTGTTCTCCTCAGCAACTAGCAGCCCAAATTTTTTGCCAGCCATCGCCGCAATACCCATGCCACAAGTCACAGTCACACCAGCAGAAACAGCGAACTTAATCAGTTCTCTCAAAACTTCATCATCAGCTGGCTGCGATAATATAAACAGTAAACTCCTGTAAAATACTAGTTCAGTCTCAAGCCTCATCCTGCATCTAATTTTTACCCAATCATTGGAATCCGGAGAAGTCCCCGATGACTGGAAGATAGCTGAAATCATTCCAATATTTAAGAAAGGTGACCGCACAAATCCTTCCAACTATCGTCCTATTTTGTTGGCCAGCATTCCTTCAAAATTACTTGAACATGTTATATCGTCAAACTTAATGAGCCATCTAGATTCAATTAACTTCTTTTATCCCCACCAACACGGTTTTCGAAAACACTATTCCTGTGAAACACAGTTGACCGAATTCACACATGACATCCTACACTTTATGGACAATAACCTTCAAATAGACGCCATTTTTTGAGACTTTTCCAAAGCCTTTGACTGTGTTCCTTATTCGCACCTGCTCGCAAAATTCTCCTCTCTAGGCACTCCTCATAACCTAATAACCTGGATTGATCAATTCTTAAATGGGCGCATGCAATTCACTTCATGCAATGGCTACCGCTCATCCCTTACCGATCTATCATCATGTGTCCCCGAGTGGGCTGGCTTATCCCCACTGCTATTCCTCATTTACATCAACGATCTTCCATTAAACACAAGCACCAAATTAAGACTGTTCGCGGACGACTGTGTAATATACAGCCCCCTTCGTGATCCCACTGATAGTCACCTGCTACAAAAAGATATCGACACAATAGCCACATGGTGCGACACATGGCTGATGCCTTTAAACCTTGATAAATGCCAACTGTTGTTGTTCTCTCGCAAACGCGCAGTTATTCATCATTCATACAATATTAACTCAGTCCCGATTGTCCCAACAACGTCATATAAGTATCTCGGATTGCATCTGACATCTTCACTACCTTGGGTAAACCATGTCCAAAGAATATGTTCAGATGCCTCCCATGTCTTAGGTTATCTACGACGTAACCTCAAGTGAACATCTCCCGAAGTAAAAAAAACTTGCTTACCTAACATTTGTTCATCCCAAACTTGAATTTGCATAATCCATCTGGCATCCCTCTCAAGCCTACCTCAATGCCGAACTTGAGGCCATCCAAAACCGTGCGACCCGTTTTATCACCTCTGAATTCTCAAAAGAAATTAGCATCACTGCACTCAAACGTTCTATCTCCCTCCCCACACTTGAGTCACGCCGCATTATTTCATGCCTTTGCCTCCTACACAGCTTTTTATACCATCCGACGTCAAAGCACCCCCTGCTGAAACCACCGATCCGAACTTCCAGTCGCCACAGCCACCCCATAGCCAGCATCAAGAGCCGCACTTTAGCAATGAGCAGTTCTTTTTTTCCTGACGCAATAACCCATTGGAATGCCCTGTCAAATGGGATAGTTTCATGCAACGATCGCAAAACATTTCGCGCGAAACTCACTAGTCGTTTTCAGAACACGTGAACCTGTAGTTGCCCTGTACTTTTTCCTGTATTTTTGTGCTTTTTTTTGCCTACCCTTTTTGTAACCGCTTGATCCTTTCTTTTAGTGTTTACAGTTCCAGTGTTAAGTTTCTTGTGCCTATGTTTTCATCATTAGTGCATATACACAAAACCATTTGTAAGCCCCTCCTTATGTAATGCCTTCGGGCCTTTAAGGATGAAATAAATGAAATGGCATCAAGACTGCCAGAACCGAGACCCTTGTTAAGCTCTTTAGCTTTAGAGCTTTTAAGTGCATAAAAGTCATATACCTTTATCGTCATCATCAGCCTGACTACGCTCACTGCAAGACAGAGGCCTTTGCCGTATTTCTGCAATTAACTCAGTCCTATGCTCGATGCGGCGACTTTATCCCCTTAAACTTCCTAATCTCATCCACCAGCCTTTCTGCCACATAAATTTATGGAACATGGTTTGCTATGTCGCATGCATGGGGTCAATCTGGTTTTGGTACCTTTACCTGAGACACATGGAAATCATAATGTACACTTTGAAGCATATGCCAGGGTTCACTGTGCAGGCTGAGATTTCTTCCTTCAACTTTCAACGCTGCAAGTAGCATTCCTTTTAACTATTTTGTTTTTGCTTGTATATGTGAACTAGTCGATTTTCTGAACGTCCCAGTCTGGCTCTCGCATAGCTCTATTCCTGAAGTCGAAATACTTGCAGAAGTTTGATGGGCTAGCCCCTCAAATCTTGTCAGGTAGGCTGCCAATGGTTGCTTCACTTGTGCTGTGAGTGGTCCGTTTGCCCTGCGCCTCGTCTTAGTTTATGAAACCTTCACTGAGGCCAAGAGTGTGTGCTTTCATGTGTTCGCAGAAATTTGGATCTGGCGGTGATGTGAGGCAATGTTTTTGCATATATAAGAACACTCATCGAACTAGAGGTCGATAAAGCCCGCTGCAAGCAGGTATGCGTTTTGGCCCTCTTCTGCGGAGAGTTTAAAGGTGCACTAAAGAGGATTCTGAGCTCGTTCTTTTACCACACGAGCTTGATCTACACACTCCGAGCATTCTTAAAACTTTTAATTAATGTCATGTGTGGCTGATTTCTTTATTAAATCGTATTAAACGTCCCGGCTCGTGCCTTTTTTTTTAACTCGCCTTCGAAAGTAGGAGGAGTCAGCCAATGCGTGGAGCACCTTTTTGCCAGTCGTATGGCAGCTTCGTTTTCGCTTTCATTTTGTTGTTAGGTTTCCGTTAATAGTTTCAGATGCAGACAACATCGCCACCAATTACGCCCACAGAAATAAAAATACGTATGGATTCATTGCCTTACGTATCACTCCACCAGTGGCAGACAGAGCGGCAAGCCTGTGATTTGGAGACACCTAGCATGCTCGCATTTTTTTGCGTGGGCTCTTCTGTTAAGCAGAGCTTCTGATAGGATGAACAAATTTTCATTGTTCCTTCAGGCTGATCTTAATGGCAATCTACTGTGTTTGAAATTTTGATTGAAATAATTATTCTATCTTGGATGTATTGAACTAAATATACATCATAAGGCACAACGGCCCATATTAGATAGCATGGAGAAAAGTCGTAGTGGAAGAACTGTTGGTCCTACGGCTGCAAAATTTTTTTTTCGTACTGGAGAAATGTTCTTAGATCAACACTGACAAGCAACACTTTTACTTGTGTGTAATGAGGATATGTCCTAAATAGCTCCCCTCCTCAATATTCTTATTCTGATGTGTGAGTTTTCCATGCAGAGCATGGTATTACTCTAATTCAAATAATTTATATGAGCAGACTTTCTGAAAAGTGCTGGAAAGCAATGGAGATGTTGGAGGTGATCTTTTTTTAGGAAAAGCTGCTATATTGTATATGCCATGTATGATACATGCCCCAGCATCATGTTTCGGGAAATTTAGGGCTCACTTCTCATTTTACAACAGAAATTTTGGACCTCACTGGCGGATTTTCTTAGTCTTTCAAACATTTCTTCCAAGCAACAAGGCTTATGACTGTACAGTAATATAGCATAAAAGGTGGTAAATTTGTTGGTTAAGGCTGCTTTTCTAGAGGATTTCAGGTATACAATTCTCTGTATTTCAGGTATACGATTTGAAGCATTTAGTACAACGTGTTTCCATCAGACAACAGCAAACCTACCACTGTGGCTTGTTGGCTGTGGTGCTCAAGTTCTGAGCTATGTGTTAGATTCAGTCCGGAGTATGATGGCACCACATTTTGTGTTGGTGTAATGAAAGGGTGCTCAAAATTTTTGGCACTAGGATCTCCGGCAGCTTTATGTGCCAAGAAACCACCCTCCCTATCCCCTGCCCTCCACACAATCCCTTTTCTGTTTTCTGTTAGCTTATTATCGCCATGAGCTTTACGCTGTAGTTTTTTTTTCTGTGCCTTTTCTTTGGCACCTGTTTGTCATGTGGTTTCCATGCTTAGTGTTAGTGCTTGTGCAGGGAAAGTGTTATGATCGTTTGGTATTGCTTGTGAATAGACCTTTTGTACTTTTTACCATTGCTTTCACTTTTATTGACACTTGTTTTTTTTCTTGCTGTCAGCAATCAGCTTTTTATTAAATGCCATTCTCATGTTCAGACTCATCCAGCTCCATGAGGAAAATGCAGAAAACCACTGTCACAGGACAGACTTTCTACCACATTCATGCGCTTGACCATCTGGGCTGCACACGGAATCCCGTGACGGCTCGACTGGCTTTCATTGAAGACTTATACCTGTGCTACACGGGCGTTTCGATTGCCTTCCAAACAAATGTCATTCGACTCGACTGCCAAATCTGCGCTGCTACACAGGGTTTTTGAACGGCATTCGGTTCATATGACATTCCAGTCGACAGAGCTCCGCGGAGACATTCGAGATTTTGGAATGCCTTCGAGACGCAAGCGCGACTACTCTCTACCGCAGCGTCTTCGCGCCATAGGTGGCAGCATAAGTTTTGAAGAGCAAATATGTTCGTTAAATGATGAAATTCTAAATACTATTTATATACACCACACGGATCTTTTCCAGAAGTTTTGTTAGCAAGCAAATATTTACCGCATACTCTGGAACCCATCGTAGGAAAGAAAAACAGCCATTTTGGCCCGGTGCCAGTTTTTTCACTTTGTGCTGTTGTTTTGCTGTGTTTTGTCTTTATATTTTGTGGGCATTTGCATCTGTGCGTATATTTTAAGTGAGCTTTTTTTTAATTCAGTGAAGTTTATTGCACTTTTTCGTTTTTTGCGACACACGCAGG
The DNA here is from genome assembly GCF_052857255.1 of Amblyomma americanum. Taxonomy (NCBI): domain Eukaryota; kingdom Metazoa; phylum Arthropoda; class Arachnida; order Ixodida; family Ixodidae; genus Amblyomma; species Amblyomma americanum. The sequence continues at coordinate 63,730,508 of NC_135506.1, read as the reverse complement.
AGATAGAGCCCATTGTAGCCAACAGACCGCACACAAAAAATGGCAGGGCTATGGGCTTGGGCCTCTATTAGAACAGAGGCATTTAGTAATGAATAAATAATAAAATTTATTAGAAATGACATATTACTTTTAAAAGTAGCAATTTTATAGCGGGCTCTAACTATACAAATTAATCGTTGCTCCTATATTTGTTTAAAACAAAACTTGATATCAGCAGCGCTCCTGTAGCTTGGCGGCAGAATACTGAAGCTTTCGAATGCTTTTGGAATAGTCGTGTAGCACCGTGCGGGTTCGTCCAGTCCGAATGCCATTCTAAGTTTCGAATGCCGTTCGACTCGAATGTCATTTCAACGTACCCGTGTAGCACGGGTATTAGCGTAGTGCGTACTGCGAGCCGCCACTGCGCATGTGCAGATCGCCCTGGAGGCACCAGATGGCACCAGGTGCTGGCCAGCAGCGTGCACACCCGCCACGTCGGACTCATCAGCACGTGCATGCTGTTTGTGCGTAGTAAGCCTAATAATGGAGACATAGCATAGCACAGCCTGCTACCATGATCCACTTCTGTGAGGATGCACCTGCGCTTGTTCAGTGGCGGGCGTGCACCGCTCAGGGGCCACCTGCACATGTGCAGCTGGTGCCTAGAGGAACTGGTTCACTGGAACAGATTGCACTGTGCTGAATCTCTTAATATGGCTTCTTTCACTCCCTGCTCTGGCAGCTGCACAGCCTTGGTTGTTTTTTACGCGACAGCATAAAGAGCTCGTTCTGCTGAAAACCCGACCTCAGCCGTCGTTCATCATCGATCGGAAAAATCACAGAATTCCTGAAACCAGAATATAGAAAAATAAAACGGCCGGCGTTGGGATTCAAACCCAGGCCCTCTGCGTGCCAGGCGGGCACACAACACACAGACACAAAGGGTCGTTGATTCAAGCGTGTTAGAGGGGCATCTAGTGAACGCGTTGTGGTGTGTATGACTTAGTAACGTGTGTGGGGGGGATCGGTACTGCAGTTACAGTGATTTAAATATAGAACCAAATATAAATATGCTAATTAGGCATCAGCAATTGTGCAGAATGAAAAGGCAGTGTTACGTTCTTTCATTGTACTGAAATAAATGGTGTATATGTGGGTGAGTACATTGTGGCTTAGTATGTTGTGCTGTGTAACCTAGATAGTGATTGTTGATTGGTAATTGGTAACATGATCGGTAATTGCATGGGTTAAAGTTTTTCTCTTTTCCAGGTCTCAATATACAGCTGTTAATAACAACAATTCGTCTTTCAGTCAAGTACACTCTGGCGTCCCACAAGGAAGTGTGCTTGGCCCCTTACTTTTCCTAATATTTATCAACGATTTACCGGATTCCATTTCTTCCCATATCAGACTTTTTGCTGATGATTGTGTAATTTATCGCAAAATTTATTCTAACACCGATTGCCAATCCCTTCAATCTGACCTGGATTCAGTAACAGCATGGTGCTCAACCTGGCTTATGCAACTTAACCATTCAAAAACTAAATTGATGTCTTTTACTAACCGAATGTCTCGAATTCAAACAGCATACTCTAAATAATAGCTCACTCGAGCTAGTCACCAGGAGGGCACGGCATCTGGCCTGCGGACAGCATGGCTCACCCGCTGCTGCTGTTTGTGCAGGTTCTGCCGTGGATTTTGCATGCGACGCCCACCCCGGTATCAACGACCAACATCACCGTGATACAACCCCTGATGCTTTGCGCGGGCCACGTCACAAGCAACAACACAATCAAGGGATATCGACCACGAGATGTGACGTCACCAGCAGCCGATCTACTTAAGGAACAACGCGACACCGACCAGATCAGAGGGCATGGCATCTGGCCTGCGGACAGCATGGCTCACCCGCTGCTGCTGTTTGTGCAGGTTCTGCCGTGGATTTTGCATGCGACGCCCACCCCGGTATCAACGACCAACATCACCGTGATACAACCCCTGATGCTTTGCACGGGCCACGTCACAAGCAACAACACAATCAAGGGATATCGACCACGAGATGTGACGTCACCAGCAGCCGATCTACTTAAGGAACGACGCGACACCGACCAGATCAGAGGGCACGGCATCTGGCCTGCGGACAGCATGGCTCACCCGCTGCTGCTGTTTGTGCAGGTTGGTTCCCCATCCACAGACTGCTGTTACCGTAGTGACAATAGATTTTTAGTCGTCCTGCCGTGCCCTGGTAGGCTTCATTGCATTGTTATTGACTGATGGTCCGTGCTAATGCTGCTGATGTCGGGAGACATAGAAGAAAACCCCGGACCTAAGACAGCTGAGCTGTTACAGACAATTATAGATAATCAAGCCGCGTCTGACTGCCGGTTGACTAATATCAGCAAGGATATTGGTCAGCTGAATGAAAAGACTGATAGACTGACTGATTCTCTGGCAGTGATACAAGAATTGAACAAAAGAATTGAATATCTTGAGGTAACAGTTCAGCAACAGGCCAGAAAACTGATTGAGTATGAAAACTATAGTCGTCGTAACAATCTGCTGGTTTTTGGTGTTTCTGAAAAAATCGGCGATTCAGAGACGGAGTTAAAGGCAGCTGTCATAGATAAAATTTTTTATGATACGCTGGGAGTTGAAGTAAAAACCGTCGAAAAAATCCATTGCATAGGGAAAAAGAACAAAGAACGGCCTAGGCCAATTATTATGAAATTTTATGACAGCAGAGAAAAACAACAAGTGCTGAAGAACTGCAGCAAACTGAAAGGACAATCGGTTAGTGTGAGCAATGACTATGCGAAGGAAACGGTAGCGGTGCGAAGGAAGTTGTGGGAAAGTGCCTCTGCTGAAAGGGCGCAGGGCGAGAAGGTCTTTTTGATCGACGACAAGCTCAAAATAAATGACAAGTTATACACATGGGACAACGAGAAGAACGCACGCTCGCTCCTGAACTCCCGAGATAAGTTCAAGCACCGCACTCGGAAAGCAGGCAACTCGCATGATGGCTCTGACACCTCGGATAATTCCGGCGAATCAACACCTAAACTCACCCCGTCATAGCTACGAATCTTATCATTGAATGCTCGTAGCCTTTTTAACAAAGTAACCGAGTTAGAATATGTATTACTGACAGAAAGGCCACACGTGCTCGTCATAACCGAAACATGGCTAAACAACGGTGTGCCTAGTCACTGTATAGTGCCCCCAAAGGATACTCGTGGTGGGGGTGTTGCAATCATTGTCAAAAGATCTATAGATGCAGTAATGGTCGAGTGCACTTTGCCTGAAACAGTTTGGTGCAAAATTACTTATGCGAGTGTTGCTTACCTTGTTGGCGCAGTGTATAGGCCGCCTGCCACTTCACCAGAGTTTTTGGATGACCTTAATATGTTCTTATGCACTCACTTGAACCGTACCACCAGACTAATAATGACCGGAGATTTTAATTTGCCTAGCATTAGCTGGGACAGGCTCCTACCTGGGAACGTTGAAATTTCTAGTTCCGAAGCACTGCTGCAGATAATGTTTTCGCACAATCTTAAACAAATCGTGGAAGAAGACACGAGGGTAACACACGAATCCCAGTCACTTTTGGACTTGTTGTTTCTTTCGGACAGAGTGGGTGACTGTACTGTGTCTGTTAAAGACGGGATATCTGACCACAGAATGGTTTCTGTGGACATTCCGATCAGAACAAACACTCGTGGCCAACCCTTTGTATCTGTACAATTTAAGGCTTATAGGCAGGCAGACGACACATCCATTCAAGATTTTTTAGAAATGTCATATAATGAATTCGAACTTGCCTGCGATTGTGAACCAGTTGAAAACCTATGGCTACGTTTCAAGAATATCATAAAACATTGCGTTGACAGATTCATTCCAACTCGAGAAAAGAAAATAAAACCCCGTAACCCTTGGATTAATCGACCTATTATACACATCAAGTGCAAGATAAAGAGGCTGCTCAGGAGAAAAGTGAGCTCAGCTGAGGTATCGAAATTGCGAAGGAGTTTAAAAATGGCTCTGATGGAATCAAAAGAGCAATTTTTTAATAAAAAATTAAGTAGCTTCGTTAAAACGGCACCTCGGAAGTTTTGGCTTTACCTTAGTGGCAATAAAGAGGAAATCAATAGAATTCAAATTAGTGAGAACATAGTAACAGAAAAAACAAAAATAGCAGATCATTTCAATAACTTTTTCCAGTCTGTTTTTTCTAAACCAAGCAATGATGACTGTGACGCGTGCCCGCCTTCCTCCCTTTCATGTTCGATGGAAGACCTGGTCGTGACCCAGGCCGGCGTGTTTAATCAATTGTTACTTTTGGATTCTAAAAAGGCTAGCGAGCCGGATGGGATTCCAACCCAGTTTTTAAAGCGATACGCTGAGTGGATATCACTTTTCTTGACGATAATCTTTACAAAGTCCCTACACACTAACTCGTTGCCACAAGATTGGCGGTGCGCAGTCGTAACACCTGTTTTTAAAAACGGCGACCGACTACTCGCAAATAATTATCGCCCAATTTCCCTGACAAGTATCAGCTGTAAACTATTGGAACATATCATAAGTAAACATATACTAACTTTCCTCGAGGATAACGCGTTCTTTTATCAGCATCAGCACGGGTTCCGAAGAGGGCTATCTACCATAACACAGCTCATAGAAACGATACATGATTTTAGTTCAGCCATACATGCCCAGGAACAAATAGATGTCATTTGCGTAGATTTTGCAAAAGCATTTGACAAGGTTCCACACAGTAAATTACTTTTCAAGTTACACAAAGCAGGAATTAGCGAAACCATTCTTAAGTGGATTAAAGCCTATTTGAATAATCGCAGGCAGGTTGTGCATGTGGATGATTGTTTTTCTTCTACATTAGAAGTATTTTCTGGCGTTCCTCAAGGGTCGGTTTTAGCTCCATTACTGTTCCTAATTTATATTAATGATATTAACGAGGTTACCGAGTCTCCCGTAGAATTGAAGCTTTTTGCAGACGACTGTTTAATTTATTCTCGAATAACACAAGCTGCCGACCAAATTAGAATAAACCGTGTCCTTAATTCCTTGCATCTTTGGTGCGAAAAATTGGGCATGGAAATTAATTACACAAAATCAACTTTTACGCATATAACTAGTAAGAAGACTTTGCAGTTATTTTCTTATAATGTCGGAAAAAATAATCTAAAAAATGTTGATACCTTCAAGTATTTAGGCGTCACAATTGCACATAATCTGCAGTGGCATAATCATATTAATAATGTGTGCTCGACAGCTTCCCAAAAACTTTACTTCCTGAGGAAGAAATTGGAACATGCAACAAAAGATGTCAAACTGATAGCTTACAAAACATTCATCCGCCCATCCTTGGAGTACGCTTGTGTCGTCTGGAGCCCGCACCAAAAAGTTCTAAAAGATAAACTGGGACGAATCCAAAGAATGGCTGCTCGGTTTATATCGTCAAGATACAGAAGGGACTCAGTGACGGAAATGCTGAACTCATGTGGGCTCGAGTCACTGGAAAATCGAAGGAAAAAATCAAGACTAAAACTTTTCTTTCAAATAATTCAAGGGCACTTCAAGATAAAATCAGATAGATATGTTCAGCCTCCGGGAAGACGGAACGCGAGAACAAGCCACACTCGATCGATCAAGCCTTACGACTCACGTATTGATGTTTTTCGTTACTCTTTTTTTCCTGATGTCATCGAAATTTGGAATGCTTTGCCTGTGTAAGTTGTCGAACAGTCGGAAGTGCACAAGTTCGAACGTTCTATCGATATTTTGTGTCGGGGGCACCCAACTTGATGTTATGAGACATGAATTTTTTCTGTTGTACATTGCATTGTATTCCCTCCCTGTAACGACCCTCAAGCGAGGGTCAACAGTATCAATAAAATAAAATAAAATAAGTACTTAGGACTTCACCTTCATTCAGACTTAGCATGGAACCACCATATTAACCTTATGCTTGCATCTGCTAATCGGTCATTAGGTCTCTTAAAACATAACCTAAAGCATGCTCCTCCTCACCTCCGTGCCCATGCCTATACCACTCTAATTCGACCTAAAATCGAATATGCCTCGGCTATTTGGGACCCTCACCAATCTTACCTAATAAATAACATTGAATCATTGCAGAACCGCGCCGTTCGTTTTATTTACTCCGATTATTCACGTAACACCAACATCACAGCCTTAAAGAAACGCGCAGGTCTCCAGGATTTATGTCTCCGCCGCAAAATTGCACGACTATCACTTTTTCATAAACTTTATCATCATCCATCACTTCATAACGACTTTTTTTCTTTGCCTCCTTCGATTTTTGACCGCCGCGATCATCCCTTTAAAGTTAGGCGTTTCACGTGCAGAACATTTAACTATGCACATTCATTCTTACCACGCACAATATCTGACTGGAACACTCTGCCTTCACATATCGCAACCACCACTGATCCTGATAAATATTTTAATCTTATATCTTCAATAACTACTGCTTAACTCTTCGCATACATTGTTATTTTTTCATGGCTTCCTTTATAGGGTATGTTATTGCAGGGTATGTTATTAAATGATTCATTGCATTAGTGTTCTGTTTGTATAATTTTAATACTGCAGTAATCTTCGTTCTTTGCCGCGCTGCCATTCTTTTGATTCTTTTGCTTACTTATGTCATGCGAAGTGTCTTATTTTTGCTTTTGTTGTTTTATATTTGTGGTTTTCTTCTATTCTGTTCATTTGCCTGTGCCCCCCCTATGTAATACCCTCTCGAGGGCCTTTAGGGGTATTCTGTATAAATTGCAATTGTAATCGATGACCATGATCAGTAATGTGATTGTGGATTTGTAAACGATAACAAATGAGAAAGAAAAATAAAAAGAAGGTGTTATCAAGTCTACTCTTAAGGCGAAGCTTAAGCGTCGTCCTAATTTTTTCTCTTTCGTCAGATATTGTTTTCAGTGCATATAGGAAGTTTTCATTAGTCGTTGATAATATTGGCGAGGTCTTGAAAGTCATTGAAAATGCTTGTATTTTTGTATTCAAAACCAGCATCAACCCTGTGCTTAGTAAGAATCAACATTTTCTGAACTTAAAAGTAATGAGTGCAGAAATTACCATTATATATAATGCCTGGGTGCTGTGAACAGACTGAAGATGTGGCACTATTGAAAACTTGGGCCATGAATTGTATTAGCTTAGAGTTGGTTTTGTCATCAATAATTTTGAAGGCTATTCTAAATTTACAGAGTATGCACTGGAAGAGCAAAAGTCATGTTTGTTTTGAACTTTTCGGGTTTGTGTCTATAGTGTTCGTAGTGTGTTGCATGCACCTTATGTGTGCTGGTGAACAGGCAAAGGGCTCTTTACTGAATGTAGCCCTCAGCCACTGGTATTCCAGCCCCAGTGGTAGTAGTGCCAGTGTTATAACAATGCCACTAACGCAAATTCTTCAGCCTGCACTGGTGTCATTCCCCACCTCTTAGTTTCTAAATTCTTCTTCTGTAGCATCTGGTTTTCGAGGAAAGTTGTGGTGCAACAGTGCATGAAAAATGCTGAAGGGAAATTCTGCTTGGAGGTTATGCATTTTCTGCTTTTGTTTATTTATTTTTCAGGCTGCAGCTTGGCTTTGGACATGGCTGATGAAAGACGAAGTCTCTCATTGCACCAATCTGACGATTAATCTTGGACAAGGGACTGTCACTTGCCAACTTGTCTCGCTGTGATGGAGCTTGTTGAGTGTCTCAGCTTCTGTTTCACAACAGAACTGTAGCATTTTTGCTGAGCATTTTGTATGATGCTTCATCAGCGTGCTCATGTTTATGCAGATATAAGTCTCATACTTTCACTTTGCATTCTTGGAATCAATTACTCTACTACCATATCACCTTTTACCTTCATTACAACATTCGAACTGCAGCTAAATTAAGTATGCTTCGAAGGCTCCTGCTGACATTATCATGGAGGTGAATGCATATGCTCAAATAAGATTGTGATGTTCAGAGCAGTCATGCTGTATTAATAAACAGTATCGGGTGACTATAAATTGTAGAGTGTGTAACAGTTGGCCAGATGGCTTCTGGGGACTGTCTTTATAGAGTTGTATATTTTCTGCTTATTAGAGTGCTTGCCCAAAAGAGTCTCTAATAACTCGTGTGTTCTTGAGAAGCTGAATAGCGATACAAGAGTCACAAAACGTTGCAAGAAAAAGTTTTGTGCTAGTCCAATATAAATAGTGGAGACCCCCTAGGTGGAGCAAATTTTCAATTCAATTAGCAATTACTGCATAATTAACATTTAGTGCTGTACTTGGCATTCAGGTTGAGGGAACCAATGGGTATTGTCTCGAAGACAAAACCAGTGTTTTTCTGCATGGGAGCAGAAAGGGCTGGTGCGAGTTTTTGCAGCTGGAAAAGACAAGTCCTCTTGTCGAAATGTTGGCTAAACGCCCTGAGGCTCCCCACTCCCTCGTTCACTGTGTGTTGTCTGGGTGTGCAATAATTGGTCATGTTATCTGTGAACAGCTTATTATGTACTGCATTAAGTGCAGGTAGATGCACCTGTATACAATTGTTTTTGATGTTGTTGCCCATAAGCAGTGTTCTTACATAAGAAGTCTTCGAAGTTTTGTTACCATGCTGGATGTTTTTTGATCTGGTAAAATGAAGCCACAGTGTTGCTGCTGTTCCGTTTCATATTGCGTATTCCGGAATGATAGTGAAGAGTTACTGCTCTGCCATTTCATATTGTGTATTCCGTAATGTTAGTGAATTGAGTCAAATTTTGGAAGCTTCTTTTTATGGATGCAGTAAATTTTTGCGGCTGCAGCTATGTCAGAGCATTTCATTAACTTGGAATAACAATAATGTTAGTTTTTTACTTCACAGTGATTCCATAGAAATATGCTTGTCAGTTACTGGTTTTATTTATTTCCAATTTTTATTTACAAATACAGTTGTGCCTCGTTATTATGGACATTTTGGCTGCTGAGCGAAAGTGTCCTTAAAGTGAGTCGTCCATAAGAATGAATCATGAACAAAAACAAACAAAAGTTTGGGAAAAATGTTTTATGATTAATGACTTCTCAGCATAGTGGCAGGCAGTGAAGTGGTGATTCATTAGGTTGCCATTGTTTTAAATCGTGCAGTGCAGGTTTTAGCATGTTTTGAGCACCTAGTGATCCATGAGACACGTGATGCCTCTTGGTGTGATGAAGCATTTTCTACTGGGATTGGTCACATCCCAAGAACCTCTGTACTCACTCGGCTGACAGCTGTTGAATGTGGTTCTCAACATAGTGCACAGAAAGCATTCTTTTTCCTCAACCATTCATGCGTTGTGGCAAATAGTAATGCGTATCGAGCAGGCACTTTGCCGCTCTAAAGCATGAAACCACACACGCACACAAAAGACCATTACTACGGCATTTTCAATTTTTCACTCCCTTTAACTGGTGTTCTGCACTTAGAATACCACGGGCAGAAGGTCTGGCAGTGGTATTCAATATTGTTTTCTTTTCACTGTCCATATTAATGGGAGAAAAATACATCGGTCCCAATTGGCTTCATACATTTTCACCCTGTTCATTGTCCGGACAGCAAGTTTACATATTAACAAGGTGTAAATACAATGAAAAAGTCTGGTCCACAGAAAAAATTTTCTATAATTTGAGTCGTCTATATAAACAGAGGTCGTATTAATGGGGCACAACTCTCCTATTGCCTATGTAGAGAGACATTGGAGGAGTGGATACAAAAAGTAATTCACAGAAGAACAACGTATTATCAAGCAATGTGAAAAAGCAGTGCACTGGCAAACTCCTCAAGAGGCAAACTACGCAGAGAACCATCAAGGGCATTCCATAATTTGGTGCTCATGGGAAAAAATAAAAGTTTTTAACTACAGTCTAAAGGCACTGTGCATGTCCATGCATTTTTTGAATGCCAACAATCAACAGTCAGTTTTCAGTTGCCATGTTTGTGGAGACCACCACCCTTGAAAGATCAATCATTTAGCCTCGTTATAGTTTACTTTTAATTTATGCGACCTTTTGTTCTTTTTTTGCAAGTATGTTGACAGTGTTGGGAAGGCTGCATTACTGTGTGCATCGGCAACAACAGCAAATTCAAGCATAATGCTTCCAGGGTTCTTGTTACTATGGGTTCGAGGGGAAGTGGTACCCTAAAAAAAATGTTCTTTGCTTATAGAGTGTAAGCTTGTGTTGCCAGAAGCTCAGTGCCTAATAATGCTTAACTGTGGAAAGTATGCTTCTTTTCTGATAAGTGATGGAAGAAATTGATAAATGTTACTGAGCCACTCATGGAATTTTAAGCGCTTTACTTGGCTATAATTTCCATGATGCTTTTACTATTATGCTGCTTGTTATCTGCTGTGCTAATCTAAAATGCATGTGAACTTAAGCACAAAACTTCTGTTATTTAAAGACTGTTGTTTGAATTAATCTTTGTTTAACTTGTTCTGAGTGAGATTATCCTCGCCATTAAATCTTGAGAAGGTACAGACTCCGGTCAATGCATGGGGATGTACCTCTTGCATTTTACAAAATATATTATTTTTTGCACAGGTGCAGTCCTAGAACCTACCAGCCATGGCTCATCACCTCAACGAACATCACAAGCCGGAAAGAAGCAGTATGTGTGCCCTGAGTGCGGCTATGCCACAGTTTTTTCCCATCGCTTCAATAACCACCAGAGGACACATACCGGAGAGCGCCCCTTTCGGTGCTACCACTGCAACAAGAGCTTTGCACGATGCGACTACCTGACATACCACCTCCGCATGCACTCAGGTGAGAAGCCCTTCCAGTGCATGCATTGCAGCCAAGGCTTTGCTGGGAGTGGCAGGCTTACAAAGTGCCTTTGTGTCTACATAGGCAAGAAGCTGTACAAATGCATTTTGTGTCCCACGGCTTTAGTAACTTGAGTCTCAGCTAAATTGTCCTGTACAATTCCATAATAATCCAAACCTGTTGCAGTGTTTTTTGCCCTAAGTGTATTTGCTCTTTGGCTGCATTCCGTGTACTATCTGGACAGATATTCACCTAAAAGCATCTGCTGTTTAATAATGGCAGGAAGCATTCTGGCAGCCTTCCGGTGTGCAGTTCCAGGGAAGCATTATGCATTTTAGGAGTCTGCTGATTTGGCTGAGAGGTTTTTAAAGGGGTACAGGAGTATAAATACCATGTTAACAAAAGTCTCTTGGTCCAATATTTCCGAATAGCTCTCAGATGTAAGGAAATTTTATGGTGAATGCCATTGAACAGTATTGGTTTCCAATCGATGAATTGTGAGCACAAGGGTCAGGAAAGCACGCTGTTCATGGAAAGATGTGATTGCTATACATTAGTTCATTCTGGTTTAGAGTGTTTTTAAACATAATGCTGTTTGACTTTTGTGTTCTGGTAATAGTAAATGAGCTTAAGGAATTAGCTGTGGGAAATCAGATGGACAGTGCAAAGTACTATGTGCCTTGAATGCTTACTTCTGCTTCAATGTTTTCCTTGTTCTAAAGAGAGGACAGAAGAATTCCTCTTTGTTTTCTGCGCATACAACAATTTGTACAGGAAATCAGGAAATATGGGAAATCGGTACTCACTTTCTTGATATCTTGCATAGAATTTTTTTTTAGGAACTGCAAGAAATACCGCATAAAGGCACACTTGAAAAAAGTATCTTCAATACCGATACCTGGTACCCTCAAGTTAAGGTACTGGTATAAGATATTGAACCAAAATCGATTTCCAATACAGATACTCTATACTGTATCGTCGATACTTCAATACACCACTAAAACCGCCAATACTAATAAACTGATATGATATGATAAGAAATTTCTTCATGCTTTCTGGAATTGTTAGTGTATTTGATACAGCACAATGTATTTGAAAGAGTTTAATCATTTTTGTAACTTGAAACTGTTTCTTATGGTCATCATTTCTTACCGCAGTATTTACCGTGTGCCTCTGCCTTTTCCCTGTGGTAAAAGGTCCAAGCTGTATGCACTTGAAAAAGCCTAACAGTTATTTCCCTGGCACTATGTTTAACAGATGTTTGAAGTTGAACATACCTCATTAAAGGCTAGATTTTTAAAAAACAGAATAAAAGGGCTAAGACTTTTTTTGGGCAAAGTGTATCTTGCTAACCTTTGTTGTTTACACTTTTCTTATTTAACTGTAGTAACAACATTTCCTCAAACTGTTGGTCCAAAAGAGCCTCGCGATGCGGCCATGCTTTAGGAGACAGCTCTTGGCATGTGCGAATAATCGATAACTTCGAGTACTCAGTCGAGTAGTAGATTATTTGATATTCAATTCAATCCGAATGTATAGAATTCGAAATCTTTTTTTATTTGTCTCGAGTGAATAACATTGTTGGAAGTTTTGCTGCACGGTTCAGCATATCTCTTTCAGGATGGCACCGCGGTGCGCGCGCAACCGGAGCCCCAAATTTGCACCGCATGCCTGGCATATGCTGGTGCCAGTCTGTGCATTCTCATGGCAACAGGCGCGAGCAGGCTGAAGCACAGCACCCAGATATCTGTACCTGCCAGGCACCTGCAGCCGTGCTACCCGCAGTGCACACGTGCCATAACCGGTATGGTGGCATGCATCAGTTGAGAGATCTAGCTTAGCGCGATATGCTTCCACACGCCACTAGTGTGCACGTGCTGACTGGACCCGACGGGGCAGGTCTGCAAACAGCTGGCCGGCGCCTGGCGCCGTGTGTGGGTTCCTCGAGCCGATCTGGGCATGCACAGTGGCTCCCCGCGGAAGTGGATTGTGCTATGCTGATCATCTGTAATTGGAGGGCGCGCGGCACCCTTCACTTCTGCAGAATGAGTCTGAGCTAACTGCAGCTGACACAGCTGGTCTTCTTCATGTGAAATTTGCTAAACTTGAAAGGAAGCTAGCATGAGACACGTGGAGATGGGTGCCCCTATACGACACCTGATGCGGGGTGGCCTAGCAGGTGTCATGGAGCCACTGCTTAAGAGTACAACTGCCCAATGACACAATCGCAATTCAGAGTGGCATTTGGAGCCCCACATTTTGGCTTCACACCCCACAGATATGCCAGCAGGAGGTGAACTGCAAATCATGCTGGGTCTAAAAATTAACATGCAGAAAACCAAAGTAATGTTCAACAGTCTAGCAAAGGAACAGCAGTTCACAATTGGCAGTGAGGGCCTGGATGTGGTAAACAAATACTTAGGGGAGGTAGTGACAGCTCATCCAGATCATGAGAGGGAAATAACTATAAGGATAAGAATGGGGTGGAGCGTATATGGCAACTTCTCTCAGATTATGAATGGCAGTTTACCAATATCCATCAAGAGAAAAGTGTACAACAGCTGTATCTTACCAGTACTCACCTACGGGGCAGAAACGTGGAGGTTAACGAAAAGGTTTCAGCTGAAGTTGAGGACAACGCAGCCAGACATGGAGAGAAAAATGATGGGTGTAATGTTAAGAGACCGGAAGCAAAGTAAGCAGAATGGGTGAGGGAGCAAACACAGGTTAATTACATCCTAGTCGAAATCAAGAAAAAGAAATGGGCTTGGGCAGGGCATGTAATGTGAAGGCAAGATGACCACTGGTCCTTAAGGGTAACGGAGTGGATTTCAAGGGAATGCAAGCGTAGCAGGGGGCGGCACAAATTTCGGTGGGCGGATGAGATCAAGAAGTTTGCAGGCAAAGGGTGGATGCAGTTGGCAAAGGACAGGGTTAATTGGAGAGGCATGGGAGCGGCTTTTGCCCTGCAGTGGGTGTAGTCAGGCTGATGGTGATGATGATGATGATGAGATATGCCAGCACTGCACGTTGGTCAGCTCCCTCAATTTCCAATAGTAATTTTTACAGAAAGTCGAGACAGTTTCATTGAATGTGACAAAGCTTCCGTATTCTTCCTTTTTTTCATGCAGTGGGCTTGCTTGTTCGAAAAATACATGATTTTGAAAATGTCTATTGCGTCGTTCAACCTTTTTGTATGCCAGAAGCGTCTGAAATATTCGCTTCAGAATTATTCGAAAAAATTACTATTTTCTTCGAATTCACTTTGAACAAAAAGAAACCCTATTCACACATGCCTAGGAAACCCGGAGTGCGGGGGTTAAATTTTAATTTATTTAATATAGAGCAATGAAATGCAGTAGCCATGTTTAGAAGTGCAGCAAATTAATAAATACAAAATTTCACTTATATTTCTTTAGTAGTCGTGCCATTATAAATTTTTATGTGCTTGACTAAACTTTCAGAAAGCCTTATGTGACAAGAAAACATGATAGGAGCCTGCAGTAGCCTTATATTTTAGCCAAAATATTTGTTCATGCAATGACATTCTTAAATATTTTCATCAGCCTGATTTTTTCTACACCAAAAATTATATTTATGCTTGCATAATGCACTCATTTTCATCACGTCAAAGTAGTTGCTGAGAAAAAAACTGAGAAAGTAATTTTGCAAAAAATAAGAACATCACTGTATAAAGAATTTGTCAAGGAACACAGTGCAACGAACTGCATGAAAATCTATGAAGCCATTGTCATACTGTGCTTTCTGCAAGCACGGAAGTCGGGCCAAAGACGCTTTTGAGAAAACAGGCACTGAAGTTGCACTAATAGCCACTTTTTTCTACCTATGGTCACAAACACATTTTTAAAATTCTGGCTGTTTTTGAGAAAATTTGTTTGAATGTGATCAAAAAGACTTTATAGGTGCCAAGTCTGGTGTTTTCAAAAATTCTATTTTTTTTTCGAGATTTTTGCAATTGAACCTTGTGTTCCTCTTTAAGCAAAGCAAAAATAAAAAAACTAAGTCCTGGTCAACGGAGAAACTGCTATTGTTGGCGTTGGCATGTCGAAAGTTGGGATAGGTCGAGAGTGGGACAATGTTACAACCACGTGACCTTGCACAGGTAATTAAAGCACCCCACAATGATCACACAGTACAACAATGATCTCTATGCCTAATGGCAAACATCTGGAATAAAAATAAATGATCACCGCAGAAAAACAGTCGAGCCGAGACTCGAACCGCTACCCCTGGAGTCATGAGCTGGGCGCGCTACTTCTCCACCACTGAAGAACCTTTTATTTTGTTTATTGCCTTCAAAGAGGGGGGAATACAATACAAGTCAGGTAGTTATTAACAATACTGCAGCACTTTTAGTTGACAGCGCACATTCCAACTTTTTCAGTTGTCTCAAATTTCAAAACAGCAATACAATTTCATCATCGCAGTTTTTGTCCTTCTTAACATCACGTATTTTTACGCGTCCGTACGATTTGGCTGAAGGAAGGCCTTATAAGAAATAAAAATATTTTTCAAATAATAGCTAAGCATAAATAAATTAAAAAACGAACAGTGTCTGTGTCTGCATAGTAACACGCAATGAGGACTTCACGCCACTGGAAGGACCCATTGACACTATCGTGCCTTACGCTTAAGGCGGAGCTTATGTGTCCCCCTAATTTTTTGGCAGTGGATAAGAGTGAAGCACAACCACATAGACTCAAGGATCCTCGAGGTATAGTTAAGAAACTCATGTTTCACTAGTGCATCTTGAGAGCTACGGTGTGTTGTAGCGTTTCCCCTCCGAATGAAAGGAATGCATCAGCTGATGCATTTGACACTGCTGGCTCTGATGACCCCATTGACCCAGGTGTGAAAGAGTGCATGACCTTTATTGTTCTTACAAAGCAAACAACAAATGTTCTGTAAGCTCCTGAGCATGAAGGCAAAAGTCTTCCATTGCTGTTGGCAACCACCGCTACTTGAAATAGCCGTGAAGAAACGGTGAGCCTGTCTCCTTGTTCGTTCTGTCACCGAGTATGCAGAAGTGCAACATATATGTCATTCTTCTACCGAACAACGAAGTTAAAAAGAAAGAACTGACTGGGCCAATGGCATTGACATCATCTCTTCCTAGTTCTTTCCTTTTTTCCAGTTTGCTACCGGCAGAGCGAGCGTCGCTGGCTCAAAATCTGACTAGCAGCATCAAAATCCATGGCATGCTTTTTTTTTCATTATTCAGTATTGTTAAAATACATGATACATTAAAAATGTATCTTCGATACTGATATTCCGATACTTTCATTTCTGGCAAGTGATACCTGCTGCCGATACAAAAATTGTATCGAAGATACATGTTTCTTCGATGCTGCCCATGCCTGTATGGGCATCATCTCTTTGAGGCTATCACGTCATAACCTTAAGGTGGAGCTTAGTCTGCTGTCACCAATCTTTGTCTGAAGCCTGCTTGACCTTGCAAACCGAGCCTTGAACCAAAACCGAGTGCTAGCGCTCCTAGTTTGCATTTGGTCTAACCATGCTAAATCATCCATTTTTTTTGCTTGGTTCTTTTTCGCGAAACAAGTCCATTGAGATAATAAAGGTATGTCAAGCTGCATAGAATATATACTGCTTTATTCGCTTTCTTTTTTTGCTAAAAACACCATCAGGTTTACTGGGACACAGTATACTAGTAGCTTTTGGTTCAGTAAGAGTTTCAGCCGTCTTTGAAATATAGGCTGTTTGTTGCCTGCCATGATCATGCGTGAAGTATATGCCAGCATCAAAATAGCAAATATTTTAGTTGTGGCTTCAGTTTTCTTGAATATTTGCTTACCGACCATGACACCCCATGTACCAGCAATATGACCAGACCTCAGTAAGAGCATCCTTACACTGACTCGCTGTTTTCGAGTGGTGGGCCAGCTGCAGTCAGTGCATTGAGGCATCTCTCATGCCTGTGTATATGGTTTGCTTCATTTCGCAGGCTCAGCTGGAGCTGGCAGCAGCTTCGGCTCATCAGCTCAACAAAAATTGCAAGCAGGAAGGCAGCGATACCAGTGCCCTGATTGTGGCTATGCCACAAATCTACACCAAGCCTTCAAGATCCACCAGAGGACACACACTGGAGAGCGCCCCTTCCGATGCATCCACTGTGGCAAGGGCTTTGGGCAGAGTAGCAGCCTTGCAAAACACCTTCGCATCCACACGGGTGAGAGGCCTTACCAGTGCGAACATTGCAGCAAGAGCTTCAGAGAGAAGGCTGCCCTAACACGCCACATATGCATCCACACGGGCGAGAGGCGATTTCAATGCCACCTATGTCCCATGGCCTTTTCAACAAAATCACACCTAGATCGACATTTGCAATCCCACATTAGGGGAACACTGTTGTAGTTTGTCTGTTTAAAAGTGTGTTATGTGGTTAGGTGGTATTGCAGGGATCCTGTTTATAATGTGCATTTTATGGTGTAATATTTTTAGATGGCTATATACGATGCCCTATAATTTAAGGGTGATTGACCGTAAACGGACGGCTTCTCTCAAGTGAACTGTGAGCAACGCCATCCATAGAGCCCACTGGACATGGATGAATGTGTTTTCTGTGTATTAAGGCTTCATTTTCTTTTACAATATCATAATAAAACGGTGCAAAAGGGCCAGGGCAAGGAAAGAAACATTTCTGAACACCTCGTATGTCTGTTTCTTTCCTCGTCTTGGTCCTTTTGCGCTGTTCATTATGCGGAACCTTCACGAACTCACCCAGTTTTTCATTCTACTGAAGTTCTTTTACAGTATTTTTCAGTAGCATGCTGTTTGAGTCTCGTGTGCTGACATGCGCATAAGCGTTAAAGAAACTTGCTTTGAAAAATCAAACAGACCGCACAGGGTGCCTCGAATCCAGTAAAATCGGGATAATTTGAACTCGGTTAATTTGAAATTTCAGATAATTTGAAGAATTTTGTGTGGTCCCGTAATTATGTAATGCAAATTTGAGTAGATAATTCGAAGCGGCAGACTGCACCAGCCCGTGTAATTCGATGATCTGGGGTGCTATGCGATAGTGCCCAGGCACGATTTTGCTGCAAACTGGTGAAGTGATGGGTCCTCATAGCCGGGAGGTGGGGCTACAGAGTGATGCTGGTGCTTGATACACCCAGTACTCCCAGCACAAGAGCCAGCCTGATGGCATGGCCTGTGGACCGCTGAAACAGCGGGTTGACTGCGCTTAACGCTTGCCTGCGCAGTTTCTTTGAGTGGTGCGTCATGGTTGGGGGGTTAGGTTACTGGCATCTCTGATTACTTTAGTACCGCCATGTATAAATAGACCTTTCTTCAGAAAAACGACCATCTGATAATGAGGGATTGACCTTGTAGCTTTGGATGAGTGGTAGGTAGTGTGCACCTTGTACCGGCGCCCATTTATGGCAGGATGCGTAGGGTTCCAGGCATGAAAAAAAAAGGTCGTTAATTCCAATGCAAATCAGTTCTGCTAGCGGACATTCAAATAATACACCGTTTGCTTGGTTTGTTGGTATCGCGAAAGCAAACACTGACAATCTCAGAGGCATGCGTCATGCCAGAATCCGAAACTACAGGACTATTTGCAGTTCGATTTGCCGTACTCATTCGGGCCGCACGCAAGTGTGGAGGACAGGATGGAGCGCTGTTTTTTCGCTTTTGATCTTCATTGGCTTCAGACTGCGGTCCTTGCGATCGCATTGTTACGTATTTATTGTTTTGAGTTGACGCGTGCGCCACGATTTCATCCCGCGGGAAACTGAAAAACAAGTGCGGCATTGGAAAAATGCGGGAAGAGGGCCCTCGAAGGGGGCAGTAGAGGCTGCAAGCTGGGAATAAGCTTTTGCATGGCAGTATATGGTAATCGCAGTGTCCAATAATGGGTTGCGCGTCTCCACAACAAAATTTTTTGCCTGGGTTGTATTTTTTTGCTGCACTTCGTTAATTAGAATATTTTTTGCAGTCCCAATTATTTCAAATTAATGAGGTTTTACTGTACTTCTGGCATGAGATGCTTACTTTTTGTAATAAGATGGGAGAAGGATTCGTTCTACAGGAAATGTAGCTCCCCAGGTGAAAATCTACTGGGAATCTGGTGGTTTGTGCTGGTTTCAGTTGGTCCCAACAGGAACCTTGCTGGTGTTGTACTGCAGCAGCTAGTTCTGTTGGGACCAACTGAAACCAGCACAAACCAGCAGAGTGCGGCAGCTGGTTCCAACGGCGGAGTTTGCTGGTTTTCAACTGGGTCAGCTGGTCCCTGCAGGAACCTTGCTGGTTTTCTACAGGACCAACTGGTTCCAGCAGAAACCTGCTGAGCCCAACTATATAGATCTGAACTGGGATTAGCTCGTTTCAGCCGAGAACTTTTTGCTGCTCAGTTTGGAGAACTTTTTCTTTGTTTTGATAATAATGTTGCTATTTAACAAACAGAAATTTTCACCTAAATCTCTTGGTTTGTGCCTGCTATAAATTGCATAAATGGTGCCAAAATTTGATGAGAAAACTTTGCTCATTAACCATTCCTCACTGCCACCTCTAGTACACCCTTAATGGAAGGCATATATATAAGCGTGAGCCCGTGGTATTAGTTTGAATGTGAGTGTATGAGTTCCACATGCAAGTTGTGTGTGCTAATTATAGTCTGTTGTTGCTCATGTCGCTTTTTGCAGAGTGGGGTTTGAAGCTATATGTGTGCTATCACTGTTCTACATAGCCCTGCAGGGTGAATGAGATTTTAGCATAAGTCGTGAGCGTGTTTTCCTTAATTTCTGTGTGCGCTTAGCATTATATTAACTGCTACATTAGCACCTTATTGTAATATTTTAGAAAAGTAGGAAACAAAGGTTGTTGTATGAATTGCTTATCCAAACAAAGAGAAAAGTTACTTGAATGTTTCATTCCTACCAGGGCACGCCCACTGGTTCCAGCAGCTGCCGTTCCCAGCAGCTGTTGGAATTGTGCTAATAATCCAGCACTGTTGGACCAGCACTGCTGGAACCAGCAGATTCCCATTTGGAAATTTTTGCAATGCCTAAAAAGTATGTTGCATTCTGTGTTGAAACAATGCAACATATTTTTTAGGATTTTCAAATTGAATCCAGTGTTCGTTGGGTTGTTTTAATTGTCTGCTCCCCTTCATGCTTTTTTGCACACTGCACTCATGAAGTGTCCCTTTTGTTATGGTTGTTCGTGTTTGCTACGTGTCTTTTCCTTGTTAATATGATTTGGATGTTTGTTTCGCTCACACATTTCTACTTGATGGTTGTGGCAGGAGTTCAATAAACTTCGTTTTCAATTTCAGCGCAGAAACATCTACAGAATGCCTTCTTGTGTGCGAACTGGGTGTTTCCTTTTACACTACTTCTACCAGTACGAGAACAGATCGGTAAACTTGTGCTCAGAGGAACTAGAGTGAAAACTGTCAGCGTAGTAGTTCGTAACTCTTTCATCACTACATCATTTAGCAGATGCAAGCATTATTCATATGACACAAAATTGCATATTCTGATTTGTCCTAGGAGATTTCAAGTAATAATAATCAGAGGAAGCAAAAAGGGAAAGGTGCTGAGAGATCAAAATTTAAAACGGCTTCCATGGTGTATATATTACTGTTTATCAGACGCAAGCTCTGTGCATGTCTCACATGCGTATAAATGTTAAAACTGTACTCAATGTGACTCTAGGAATGGAATGACATCATTTTGAAGCTGTTTCGACAATCGGTTTTGTAGAATAAAGGGGTGCACAGTTGTACCAATAACTTCATAAAAACTCCTCAGTGGCCATATTACGGAAGCATTACGAGAGTATATGAGAGCATTTATTCATTGTATTACGAGAGCATTTATTTGCATGGCAAGGGACCATCTGCTAAATTTTTGTAAAAGGCTTAGGAAATACATAGCAATCAAAATAACATATTTTCTTGTCCCAAAACATTGTGTTTTAAGTTGAAAAATATTAAGCGAAACAAAGAGCATACGAAGTCGTGGTATTATGTTCAACAGTCTAGCAAGGGAACAGCAGTTCACAATTGGTAGCGAGGTGCTGGAAGTAGTAAGGGAATACGTCTACTTAGGGCAGGTAGTGGCCCCTGATCATGAGTGGGAAATAAGCAGAAAAATAAGAATAGTGTGGAGTGCATATGGCAGGTTCTCTCAGATCATGAATGGCAGTTTACAAATATCACTCAAGAGAAAAGTATAGAAACGTGTAGGCTAATGAAAAGAGTTCAACTTAAGGCAAACGTGCTCTAAAGAGAATCTGAACTCGTCTCTTTAGCGCGGGAACTCTTTCTACATTTTGCGGGCATTCTTAGAAACTTTGAATGATTGTTCGGTGCGGCTGACTGCCCTACTTAAATCGGATTAAATGTCCCGGCTCCCGCCATTTTGTTAACTCAACACGGTAGATAGGAGGAGTCAATCAACACGTCAGCCAGTCTCGTGGTGGCTTGCCGCTCTGCCATCGGTGGAGTGGTACGTAAATCAAAGAGTCCACATGTATTTTTATTTCCGCTGACCTAATTTGTGGCTATATTGTATGTGACTGAAACTGTTTATCCACAGAAACCTAAAAAACAAATAAAAGCGAAAGCAAAGCCGCCACTGGGCTGGCTGAAAGGCACTCCACACGTTGGTTGACTCTGCCTACCTACCGCGTTGAGGTCAAAAACAGGCGGGAGCCAGGACATTTAATCCGATTTAATTAGGGCAATTGGTTGCACAGGACAATAATTCGAAATTTCTAAGAATGCCCGGAACGTGTAGATAGAGTTCCTGAAGTAAAAAGACGAGTTCCGATTCCCCTTTAGTGCACCTTTAAGGACAATGCAGCGAGAAGCAGGCCGAGTGGGTGAGGGAACAAACGCAGGTTTGTGACATCCTAGTCGAAATCAAAAGGAAGAAATGAGCTCGGGCAGGGCATGTAGTGTGAAGGGACGATAACTGCTGGTCCTTAAAGGTAACAGAGTGGATTCCAAGAGAAGACAAGCATAGCAGAAGGTTAGGTGGGCGGATGAGATTACATTTGCAAGGATACGATGGGCGCAGCTGGCAAAGGACAGGGTTAATTGGAGAGACATGGGAAAGGCCTTTTTCCTGCAGTGGGCGTAGTCAGGCTGATGGATGCGCTGACAGCGGTAAAACGTCAGCAAGCTGCTTTCACGAAAGCAGCTTTTTCCATGCCTTGTTATTGTTTTTTACGCATTGTCTCAAGTCTAGGTACTGTGCGGTTGACCTACCGAAGGCAGTGGATGCTACATTTCTGCCTCGGTATGAAATCGGTGAATACAACTTGTTGGTCGTCTGCTGATGATGGTGATGATAGTGAATTTTTATCGCGCAAGGCATCTGTGGCCAAAGAGCGCCATGGTGCAAGGTATTTTTCGTTTGCTCAAGGTGGGGTCAAAGACCCATTTCCCAAGCATTTCACCCTGTTTAAGCCGGGCACCAGGCCAGGGGAAGCTTGAACCCATTGTATCACCGGTGGGTACCTGGTGGCACTGGGGATCGAACCTCGCACCTCCTGCATATGAGGCGGATGCTCAGACCACTAGGCCACCACTGCAGTGACTGTTGAAGTCTGTTGTTCGGTTCTTGCAGTCAATGACAAAAGCATCAAAGGGTGAAGTGTTGCGTTATGTGATGTGTGGTTATCTGTTGGGAAACAAGGTACCTCGGGAAACAGAAAGCGACCACGAAGTGCAATTTGCAGAGAAAAATAAAGTTCTTTGCCATCATAGGCATCTTTTTTTATATGTAGTTCTGGGAAAGAGGTGACTGCGGGAACCCAACCCTTCTGCACGCCAACTTTGCAGATTGCCTCTGAAACCTGCTGCACGCATTTGCTCACTGCCGGTAGTACAATGCAGACATGCACCTCATTACCGATGGCTGCTTGAAAGCTGCCAGTGGCAAAGAACCGCAGTGCGCACAGCACTTGCCGTCGCACCAACAGCACACGCACACCTCCCGGTTCATCGCCAACTTCATCACGTAGCCACTCCCCAGTCTGCTTTTTCAGTCCAAAAAGGTGTTGAAATAGCTCGTCCAGCAAGTCATATGCATCTTCGTGCACCCTTCTTCATAGCTTCTTGCGCTGGCGCAGCCGCCTCATTTGTACTGCCACATACACCGCCACCATTTTCTGTAAAAATGTAACGGTCAGATTGACCCCCTCGAGGCGATCACAAAAAATTAACGGTGGTTTAGCTTTGGTTAAACCGAGGGTTTAGCCTGAACACTACAAGTGGACTTTGTGCCTAGGCACGTTGGCACTCCTTGCGTTATATACTCGGTTTAGGAGGCTGTGGCGTCACGGCCTCGCACGTGTATACTGCATGTTAACTTCGTTCCTAGGTGTGCCGGCGCTCCTCCCATTATGTACTCTGTTTTGGAGTGTGCGATGTCACTCCCTATCATGTAAACGCTGCGTTTTGGCTTCTCGGCGAGCCAAGAGTCACTAACGTGACCCAATTTTGGTTGACCTTGACGCCCGTGATGACCTTGACCTTTGACTAAAATTTGGCTAACCTTGATATCCCTGGTCGACCTTGAATTGACCTTGACCTGTCTAATTGCTTGGCCATTGATCTGACCATTGACCATCCACCGGTTCTCAAACTCGTAATCTAAAGGTTTGACCTTGGCTGAGCCTTGAAGATCAACAGCAACGCATGGCGATCTTGGCCCGAGACCTCTAATAGAGAAGCTACCGCTTCAAAAACAACCAATTTGCGCCTGCATAATAAGGTGTGCAACATCATCACTTCTGCCACATCTGTGACGTAATCTGCAGCTGCAAAAAGCAATATGGCTGCCCCGCCGCGGTGGCTCAGTGGTTAGGGCGCTCGACTACTGATCCGGAATTCCCGGGTTCGAACCCGACCGCGGCGGCTGCGTTTTTATGGAGGAAAAACGTTAAGGCGCCCGTGTGCTGTGCGATGTCAGTGCACGTTAAAGATCCCCAGGTGGTCGAAATTATTCCGGAGCCCTCCACTACGGCACCTCCTTCTTCCTTTCTTCTTTCACTCCCTTCCTTATCCCTTCCCTTAGGCGTGGTTCAGGTGTCCAATGATATATGAGACAGATACTGCGCCATTTCCTTTCCCCAAAAAAACCAATTATTATCAATTATTATGCCGGCCATTACGTACCAGTAGGAGTGGGGCTGATTGATCTGTTTTTGACAAGTTTGTGATTTGGTCATTCCGTAAACAGCTCCAGATGTGGTATAACCTTTAACTCAGTCACTTGTAAAAACACAGAATGCTAAAGAGGCCTTTTAGTGACAGATAAAACAGCCTGAATGGTTTGTTTGATTGTTCGGTAGAGCTCGGATGCAAAAATGTGTTATGTAGGTGCACCGTTTTCCTGGCATTTGAAGCAAGTAAGACACATGTCCCGCTGCTCCACAAAGCGTAAACCACATGAAATGATTTAAGGCAAAATAAGTTCGTTCTTTTTCTGAGTGTAATTTGTCAGATCACATTTGACCCTGTTCGTTCAATGTCAGCCTTGAATCTGCTTGTCTCGGGCATTACTTCATCTGCTCTGGCCACAAAATTTGTTTCCGCATGCACCAGTAGTGTGATATATAAAAGCAGACAACAAAATGGAATATAGTGTGCTGATGTTCTGACAGACTGTCAGCCAGGTTCATAGCTGTCGCCAACCAGGAAAGAGAATGAAAGATGATAAGTGACCCATGTCATGCATACACAGTACTTGCTCACATGCCACATCTGTCATGTTAAAAAGAATATAGTAGTCAACACAGGAGGTTGTGTAAACCATGTTAAATGCCTTTTGCAAACAGCACTGTACTGTGTTCAAGTACCCAAAGTAAAGGGCTACAATAGGTGCAATTACTACCAACTTTGAGACAGACATTGTTACCATATTTCAAGACCATGTGGATGAGGTCAGATAGTAACTACCTCATAATGAATGAGGTAGCCCTTTATTCTGTCAATACCTGAAATGAAATGGCTGAAGATGAATGTGTACTGAAGACAAGTGACATATGAATTTGGATCTGAAAGAACTACTGCAAAACATAAATGAGTCATTACAATCAGGATGGGCTGAAAAAGGCCTCTCCCATGTCTCTCCATTTAACCCTGTCCTTTGCCAGCTGTGCCCACCCTATGCCTGCAAACTTCGTAATCTCATCCGCCCACCTAACCTTCTGCCGCCCCCTGCTACGCTTGCCTTCTCTTGGAATCATCTCCATTACCCTTAAGGACCAGCGGTTAACTTGCCTTCGTAGTACATGCCCTGCCCAAGCCCATTTGCACCTAGAGAATCTGTTAAAAAGAATGCACTGAAATTGGAAGCAGTTTGCCAATCAAGAGGTGTGTTTTCATTTGCTGTGCACCAACCACACCAGTAAAATGATAGGCTGTTTCTACATATTACACACATTTTGCCCTTTTACTCTGTCTGAAAGCCTGGCCACGGAGCATATAGCCTGGGGCTGTTCGAACTTTAGCAATGGGCTGAAACCGTGGTGATGTTTAAATGACCACTTCCAATAGCAGCCTAGGAAAATCCCTTTTTAAGCCAACGTTCATGTAAACAGGTCCATGAGCACCTGACTACATACGAATAAACTTGAAAACTTTTCTGATACTTTTCGTTTGTTACTGCATTATTTACAGTTGCCTTTGCCTGTGTTAAAAAGTGAAAGCTCAATGCGCTTGGGAAAACGAAACAGTCATTTCCCCAGCATTGTGTTTAACAGCTGCTTGAAGTGGAGAGTCTACATTTATAGTTAGAAGTAAAAGGACAAGATATAAAAGAGCGGAAAGTTTTAATTAGGCAGAACATATTTTACTAATCTCTTGTTCTGTTATTTAGATGTTACTTTTACTTAATAGTACTAATTAACAGCATTTGCTGAAATCGCTGGTCAGAAAGAATCCCGTGACACGGCCTTGTTATTAGTCAAGCAAATGAAAAACGCCTCTTTGCGGTAGCTGACGAGCATGTTGTCTTGTATTTTATGTAGAATTTTATCAACGGATAAGAGTAAAGCATACAGCCTCATTGACTCAAGGGTCCTGGTGGTATAGGCAACCTGCAATGCATTTTGCCGTTACCCATGCCACCACCTTAGTGGCCTCGATTATCAATGTTGAGTAAACCAATACATCCTTTCGGTGTCAGCCGCTGCCTCTGTTTCGCCTAGAAAGTGATCATTTGGGTAAGATTGGACGTAACTTTAAATTAGTTTTTGAGCAAACGAAATGGCACAGTATATGTCACATCTCGGTGGACACCTGAACCACACTGTAAGGGGAGGGGTAAAAGAAGGAGTGAAAAAAAAAGGAAGAAAGAGGTGCCGTAGTGGAAGTCTCCAGAATAATTTCGACCACCTGGGGATCTTTAACGTGCACTGACATCGCACAGCACACAAGCGCCTTTTGCGTTTCACCTCCATCGAAACGCAGAGCTCAGTAGCCAAGCTCCCTAACCACTGAGCCACTGTGGCGGGTCTGGACATCATTTCCTGATATTAATTGGTCTCATCGCTCTTTTGCGACACTTCTACTGCCACAGATCTGTAGCGAATGAACAGTAAGTGCTGGTACTGCTGTATAACAGACTGCCACGCCACAGTCATGAAGGAGACCCAAGTGAAAAAATAATGGTGGTTTAGCTTTGATTAAACCGAGGGAGAAGCGGTAGGTTCACGATGGTTTAGCCTGGCAAAGTCTTGTTATGCTATGCTTTGGTCGTTTCTTTGGTCCTTGCCACGTGAACACCGCATGTCGACTTCGTTCCTAGGTGCGCCGGCACTCTTCCCGATATGTATTTGGTTAAGGAGGGCGCGACGTCACGCCCTAGCACGTAAACGCTGCGTTTTGGCTCCTTGACGAGCCAAGAGTCGGTTGCGTGACCCGATTTTTGTTGACCTTGACTTGACCCTGATGACCTTGAAATAACGACCTTTGCAATGGCTTCACCATTTCATCATCATCATCATCAGCCTTACTACACCCACTGCAGGGCAAAGGCCTCTCCCATGTCTCTCCATTTAACCCTGTCCTTTGCCAGCTGTGCCCACCCTATGCCTGCAAACTTCGTAATCTCATCCGCCCACCTAACC